>NW_008676374.1:86663-97597 GCF_000695815.1 Acanthisitta chloris
TCAACCATGGTTTTTGAATTCATCCTAATTGGTTTTTTTTTGTTCCTTAATTTAGATTTTTTTACTAGCTCACGTCTGGCACAGCCCTGTAGTGGCAACTGTCTTCTGACTCTTTTCATCCTGCTGATACTATACTCTTTTTCTAATACCTGCTATTAAGCTAGGTGAAATAGGATGGATGCATGTTAGGGTAAAAAAGGATCTTGATAAGATACTGGAGATTTAAACTGAATTTAAACTTCTTTATAGGATATGATTCTATTAACTTTATTCGTAGACATTCGACTTTGTTAATTTTTTTTTTAAAATCAGTGGGTATTAAAACCCGAATCATTTTTTTCTTCTTGATCTCTAATGGCATTTCATACACCCTTAACTTCAAATCATTGACTTATCTTAGGGTTTAAAATTATTGTCAATTGCAGTTAAATTATTTTGTGCTTATGTAAACAATAATTACCCTGAACAGTCTGGGGTTTTTCTTAAACCTAATAAATTTTGAATAAGAAGAGGTAAAATCTTTTTCTCACATTCAATTTGTAACTACTCTGGAAAGAAAACATTTAACAGAAGTTGAAAATCTTTTGGAAATCCTTTTTAAAAGAAATGGAAGCCACAACTGGAGCTTGTGAATATGGACCACATATTCTCTGAATTTGGCGATGCAGGAAGTTTTGCTAGAAGTACACCAAGTGAGTGCATACCTGAACTTTGCAGTTCAGTCCTCCCAAGGTGAGAGTGATTCAAGACATGTGGCAATATGTGTTGAAGAAATATGGCAAGACTTTTCAAGGTTAAATGCTAAAGGAGTGAGACAAGGTTTAAGCTAGCTCATTATCTATCATCTCTTGTACCTGTTCCTTTAGTATGTATTATGTTGGGGCTGGTCACTGCAGCTCATCACTGACATACCAATATTTAAAGGCCATAATATCAGTCACTATATCCTTCAAGCTTTATAATATGAAGTGCTCTATATCAATATATAATGTTGTTCTGATATAAAACCTATGGTAATATGATATGTTCCTTAATACCGCAAGGAATTAATATTACTAGGTAATTTTACAAAGAATGTGTCATAGTGCTAAAAAGACAAGAAGGAAAATAAAGGTAGATGTAGGAGAAGGAGATGGAAAAGATCAAAACTTAAGAGCCCTGTGGGGATGTATAGTCCACTGAATCTGGTGCTGACTGTGTTCTTCTGCTTCTGTATTTGACTGACCACTTTTCATCTTTCTTGACCTTTAGGTTTGCATGTGGTAAATAAGGTTTAGACATCTATTCTAAGAAATATATGAACTTTAAAAAACAGCTTTCTCTCATCAGTATCTACTAGCTGGTTTCAATTTTGCTCCAGAACAGAAATTTCTAACATATAAAGTATTTAATTTGTTTTCTAGTATTTCACATTGACTTGATTTTACTAAGGCATGCCTTCCTTTAGCAAATGAAAGTGGGTGACTGCAAGAGAATTAGTGTCTGTCAATTATAAAGCCTGAGTGGCATTACTGGGTAACCCACACAGCTAGTGAAGTCCCCAAAGTAGAAGAACATTATATTAAAACTGGCATATGCTTACACTGAATTTGTTCTGTTCTACCCTTCACATTAAATATACAAAAGCATAGATGAATCCAATGAATTAAAAATAAGATGCTCATTTGGAGTCAGAATGCAAATCCAATAGGTAATAAATTTAAAGAACAATTAAATCAAATTCTTTTTAAAACCTTAGGAAAATATTTCCTGGTTATGCTAATGGCATCTTAACTCTAGCTGCTGTCAGATTAATCCATAAAGCACCTTTTTAGAGGGAAAACAAAATAAAAGTTGCTTATAGAAATGCTTTTTACTTTTCTAGTCATTTCCCCCTTATTATTTTAATTCTGTCAGTGTTATTACTACAATGAATGATCTGCCATCATCAATGGAACATTATGAATAAAAAGTCTGATTGTCAGCAACAGGAAGAAAACCCACCATTTGATAGCTTAAATACTTTTTCTAGATTTGGATCAATTCCTAATTATAAACTCCAGCAACCTATAAAATGGAAATGATTCCATTTTTTCTTGAAAAAAAAACCCCAAACAACCCAAAACACACTTCCTCCAAATAAGAACAAACAGCAACAAAAACTCAAAAAAGCCCCAACTAAAATCCAAAACCAAATTCCACACCAACCACCTCCCAAAAACAGAGCCTGTCTTGATTTCTGAGTCAACACAGTGGCAGTTCCATTTGTCTGTTTTATTCTGTGGTCCTAAAAGACAAGGAAGCAGCACAAAACTGTTAGGTTAGGGAATTGCATTCAAAAGGTTATAGAGTCAGCTTGCTAGAGCATAGGCTATGGTTTGTTGAGGTATATTCTTGACCAAGGAAAATACACAGTACTCAACACATCTGATGAGTCCAGACCAAGTAGGAACAAGCTACGCCTTATAGTTTAAAGGACAGTCTTGTTACCAAAACCGAACCTAACACTGAACCATCTATGTTATTTTTTCAGATGTTCTTGTCATATTTCTGGAACATAAACACATGATAATAGTTGATCATGATATAATGAAAAGAGCACCATAGTGGAATATTCTAAGAATAAGAGCAATTAAAAATTAGATTGTACTTGAAGAAATAGTATTTGCAATTCCAAAGCTTCTTTAGGAATTTTAGCTAGTGTTTGAGTATAAGGCTGGGTAAAGACTAAACTTCACTTTCTGTGTGACTGAAGTAAAAATTCAGGAACTATTTTTAAAATAGGAGGAATCCTATGGGTTTGTTGGATTACTCCTGTGTTATCCCATCTGAAGCTAGAAGAGAAACTTTCAAAGCTGAATATAATCTGGGCTCAGATTTATACTATAGGGACATTTGCATTACAATCTTTCTTCTCTCCTTGATATTGTATTATATTCTAGAAAGTCATACAAAATTGAAATAAATGATATTTAGAGATACTGCAATTATGCATTTGCCAATTAATACCTGAGAATAATTCATGCTTTCATTTGTCAAATCCTGAAGTTATTTCTTGCACTCTAAAATTAGTGCTTTTTAGTCATGTTCCCTTTGACTTGGAAAAGTCAAAAGATAAACAGAGAAAGACCCATAGATAAATTCTAACAGAATCAATTGCAATGTTGAATTCAAGCAAACAGAGAAGCTGTGATTCAATACAAATGTGTAAATATTTTATTAATTTGGAACCTTAACTTCGGAACAGGAAAAAGAAGAAACTTAGGGTTTTGAGTTTCATAGACAAAATCCTCTTAGGGATTTCTTAAAATATAAGGCCAGGGAAGAAAGCAGTCTTCTGTACCATACAAAGCAGACAAATAAATGTGGAGTACAATTACTGCATTTAAAATACTGAGTGAAATGAAAACTAGACTGAAACTCATGTTTCAAGAAATGGAAAGTATGGCAGATTCTCTGGAGATTTTTTTAATTAAGACTGATTCAAAAGATGTTATTATTCAAAAAAGAAGCTGTTCAAAATCACTATGGGCTTCATAACTGCAGAAAGTCTAGATGATTATAATGGCCCCTTATGGCTTTAAAATCTGTGCTCATTAAAAAAAAAAGAATTTTCAAAGCTGCAAGACTCACTTATTGTCATTTATCTGTATAAAAAAATGCCAAAGGAATTCATTGAGGCTAAAAATTTAGATTAATATTAAAAATAGAGCTTTAACATTTATATGAATTGCAGAAACATCAAGAATTATACTGAAAGTTAAAAATAAGAAGGAAACATTAAATCTTAGAAACACATTTACATCTGCAAATGTAACTCTCTGAGATTGGGATAATAAGTTTAGACAGCCAAATATATTTGTCATTTGCCTTGATGAGTAGCCAAAGAACAGTGACTGGTGAGCTATAGGAATACATGTATGCATACCTCTATTCATGGAGGGGAAATAAAGAAACAATAGTTTAAGGGCATAGCAGAATTCTTAAAGATATATCTTCTCCTTTTCTTCTGACAGAAGTCATCCAGAGCCTTTGATAATACTGCTCTGGGGAGCAGGCTGGACAGAACAGGGAGGTAGCATAAAATAAGAATTGTAAGAGTTTGTCTCAGTCACAAATTCTACATGGGAGGGAAACATTGACATTTCTTGTTTTCATCCCTAAGTTCTATAGCACCGATGGATTCATTCTATCAGCGTCTTTGATTATTGTCCTGCTCAGTTTGCAGCTGTGCAGCTCTGCACTCAGAAGTAGTGCCGCTGTGGACTGAAACAAAGAATTGATTTTTCTGGATATTGACCACTTACAGTGCAGGTAGAAACATTTTGAATGAAGGCTAATTTCTTCACGCATGCATATAAAATGTTGACCTAAGCCATTGGCTGACATTCTAAATTGTAAGATTAAAAATGTAAATATATACATTTTGCCTTAAAATAACTTGAACCAAACACTTCTTTCTATGCCATTTATGGCAAAACACCATGGAAGTCACTGGCTTCTTTAGCAGCAGTTGCTACCATCTTTGTTTGGCTTACTCTGTGGTAATTTGACTCAGTAGTGACTAGTGAGTGCCATGCCTCCCCTTACCATTTTTGCAGTGGAATCCAACCTGTACATAGCTGGAGTAGGAAACAACAGTGGTTTCTGAGAAAGCAGAAAGCATGAGGGGTAGGATTTGAGTGCTTTTGCTAAAGTCAGGGAGAGCTAAGGAGCAGATCTGGGCTGGGAGCAACCAGGAGTAAGATTGAGAATCTTAGCCCTGGCCATTAATCTGACAGGCCACAATGGGGTGAGGTTGGGATGACCCTGCTCAGTGTTTAATATTCAATAAAGCAGCAACACATATACAGCTTATAGAGGAGGATGCAGTACATGCTGATACACACTTCTACATACAGCAAATCTTTGTATCTGGAACACGAGGCAAGCAGAACTCCCTAAATCTGGATACATTCAGTAGTATCAAAGAGGAAATAACAAAACCCCAATCTATTTTAAAAGGAACTTTGAGAATAATTAGAAAATGTAAATGCAAAAATGAGATGCATACAAATAGGGTAAATATTTTATGGCTTTTTTTGTAAGTACAATTAACTTTTTGCAATAAGATAGTGGATAAAAGATGGCAATAAAAAAAAAACAACCACCAGCCTGAAACAGTGTTGACACTAAAAATTAGTTTATATATAATTGTTTCACTGTTAATTCATTTTCAATTAATAAATGTAGCTTTTTTTTAGAACCAACATATCTATGACTTTTAGTCATAATTTTAAATAATTTGATTCATTTTATCAGTAAAAAATGCTCCATATATGCTCATCTTTATTTTTAAACTTGTCAGATGCATTTTTCTTTAAACTTTTTTTTGAGTGATGATGATGGAGCTATATTTTCACAAAGTAGGCAACACTCTGAAAAGGCTCTTTTTGGGATCACTGTGCTTAGTGCTATGAAATGGCCATATTTTTATTAAACTTGTTCATGCTTAGTCTCAAAATTAGTAGTTCACATATAGAGAGGGAAGAGTACAAGTAGTAGGCAGATTCAGATTTTCTGGAAGCTGTGATTCTGTAAAGTGAATGGAAAGAGGTTGTGAAGGCAGATGGATAGAAATGTATTAGCACATTTGGGATTTGATCACGAAAAAACCCTTATTTAGCTTTTGTTGACTGAATAGTAACTTAACAAGTGTTTAAATATACTGGTCCATTGATCTGATGTTTATATTTCATGATGTGACAGAATCTTGCAAGTTGTTTTTGAGTTTATACTGCTCTGATTTAGGTAAGGCACTTCTACTATAGATGTGATGGTGTAATAGCATAAAAATTGTAGCAATGGTAGTGTGGAAGTTCTAGAACAAGATGTTCCAGCTATACTGTGGAAGACCTCAGCTTCCAAACTTCCCCCAGGATGTACAGCTTTTCATGTGAGTTTGGTCATCCTGTTCTGCAAAGATAATACTCTTAGTGAAGGAGACTTGATAAAAATCACAGCAAGCTTTAGTTTTGCATGAATGTTTCTGTTACAATAATAATGATAAAAAAATACTCTTTTCCCCCTTGGCTTCTGCTTAATATTCCCATGAATGTGGTGGTGTTTTATGAAAAACTCAGCTGCTGCTTATTTGATCCTACCGTGAACCAGCTCAGGAGGCTAAATAGCAAAAGAAAACCGAAATGAAAAAGTGAATAATTTTCTGCTGTGCCTGTTTTTTTAACAGCAGTCAGATGTGCACCAGTGCAAGAAAGGGCAAGAGACCATATCTTTCCCATAGTAATTCTAATGAGACTGTTCAGTCAAACATATTTAAAGCATTAAATGGACCTTAAGTATTCTGACGCCCAACTGCTTAAACTGGCTTTGGGCTAGAGTGATTGATGAATGTCTAAAAGGGAACTGTTTCACATTTAGCATCAAGAAAAAATATTTGTGTTGCCCATTTTATGTACTTAGAGTATAAATTACTGCACTATTTTGGGGACAATATTAAACAAAGTATAACTCTTAGTCCTACTAGAGCAATGGAAATATAGTAAAAGAAATCTATAGGAGAGAGATTGTTTCATTGAAAAGTACAAAGGTCAATGCAGAAAACCTGTTCAACTGCAAAACAAAATAAAAATAATAATTGTGGTTTCCTTTTATTTCACAACAGTAACAAGATGACAAGGGTATAATTATTTAATTCTTTATTTTTTGTTTCCCTTTCAGTGACATCAGGTTAGTTACTATTGGAAGAAGGCGCATGAATGTTTTGCTTTCTTTGCTTGATATTTTTCTGTTATATGAGTTTAAAAGAACATTTAGCTTAATAGATTTCCTATGTGTCTGGACATTAAAGCTGCAATTTTTAAAAAATATCATCACAGTAAGAAGCTATAAAATTAACTGGCTACTGAACTTAATCTGGTCTTGTTTTAGATCTTTAAAAAAAAAAACACCTGACATTTAGAATTGTGTATTAGTGTCTGACCCTTCTGAATGAGGCACTGTCTCAGATGGTAGGACTCTGCCCTGTAGTAGATGAAATTATAATGGCCTTGAATGTGCTTGTATCTTGGCCTTGACTGATTCACTGCTGAAGGCTCACTGGCTTTGATAAACTGGACCAGAGGACTGATGGTTTTCAGCTTCATAATTCCCTGTACTTTACACACAGACCATAAGAGTCAATTAAACCCACCAGTGTGGTTATTCTTAAAACAAGCAAACAAACAAAACTGCATGTTTTTACTAAATTTGGTTACTCTACATATGCCACTGCAGCATTGCAAAATAATTATCAAAATACTGTCTGACAACTTGTGCATAGCTTTTAGACTGGTGAGGTCAGAAAGCAGGTGGTTAATACATTCTAGACACTCAAATATTACTTTTTAAAAGAATAATTATATGCACTTTTCTTCTACATTAGTGAATACTAACTTCTGTTATTTTGGTTTCAATTTGATGGCAAGGGTAAAAGATCAGTTATTTAATCCTAGACTACTTCTCAGGATTCAGGCATAAATTCAGGAAGAATTAGGAGAAAAATAATAAAAACTTTGCACAGTTTTCTGCAGCAGATTCACTTAAAATGGATAGATTTGTCATCTGTCAGAGCTGACAGTGATTAAGGTCCTCCAATCGTTTTACCCAAGAGAGAGTTTATTCTTCCTACTTAGCATTTCCCTGCCTGCACAAATAAATATACATATGGAAAGGCCAAAACCATTATTGCATGAGTAATTATTTGTAATCACAGCTACTTTTTCATAGCAGATGCTTTTTAAGAGGAATTTTTTAGCCAGTATCTCTAACTCTCTTTGTATTAACTGCAATAGTCATGGAGGTAACTTACTAAAAATGGCTTGCTTAAAGTAATTTATAATGATATCAACTGGAATGACAAAAAGAGAGATAAGAGATGACCCAGCTGCATTCCTTCATTTACACAAAATCCCACCTCTGTTGTTCATTCTGTACTGTGGAAGGAGAAGCATAGTTTTCCTGGTTTTCAGCAGTTAAAGGATGAATTACACATAAAAAATTAGAGACAGAGCAGTGCACTCAAGATTCCTGTGTTATTTCTATATGCACAGGTGAAATGTGTGAAAGTTTTGTCTTGCGTGTGAAATCCAGGAAACCCACCATATCTAGGAATTTGGAACTGCACCAAAATTCTAGAGGCTTTCACCTGAAATGATTTATATATGCTTACTTAATTTACTTTCATTACCTAGAAGTAGCAAAGGATTTCTATCCCCTAAGTCATGATATTCCATTTTTATAGATATCATAAAATAGTGTCAAAGAAATTATAAATAGCAAAACTGAGATATTTGTCTATCCCCTTCCTGCAGAGAAGAATACATCACAGCCAGAACAAGTGTTTGCAAACCAGTAGCACAGTGTGTGACTGCCATGAAAGGCACCTTCCCTGGACAACAGCAATATTTAACAGACCTCTGCAGTGGCTTTCCTTTCAATGTAGATTTACAGGGTTTTTTTAATTTATCTCCTCACAATATTTTTGAGAGTCTCAGCAATTTTAAAGCCTTTTACTGTGCCTTTGTTCAAATATAACTACTCATGCCATTGGAGCACTTCAGTTTTAGGAAACTTCCTTTCCTGTTCATATAATTTATAAATCCAATAAATTCACAGAAATAAAGATCTTAGAGCCTATAAATGTTAGGACTTCATTAAGCTGCATTTTTAAAACCAGGAAAAGCTAAGCAATAAACAGCAAGTGACATGTTTCCTATGACATCTCTAAAGCCTATCAAAGAATTTGAAAACCAAACAGAAGGATAAAGTTTTGCTTCATAAACCTCTGTTTTCTTCATCTTTCTTGTGTTCTTAATACCAAACAGAGCATACACTCCAAAGTTTTAATGGTTTTTGTTTGATTTTAATTGTTTGGGTTTTTTCCTTTCCTCTGGACAGGACAATACATGAACAGCAAAGCAAAACAAAAACTTTGCACAAATCATTTTCTAGACCTGAGTTTTGTGGAATATTCTGTATATCATTTATTAAATGCACTACCTGTCTTTCTGTCTGTCTATACAAACACATACCTAAACCTTCTATTGCCATCTGTGAGTCCTACCTGATTCCAGATTCTTTTTTAGCCACTCACATGAGTTATGGCTGGAACAAGTGCATGTCTTTCACCTGGATTTTGTTGCTTACTTAGGTAGATTTTTAAACTCCAATGTTCCTTGAGTTGCATATTTTAGTGCTTGATACAATAAGACACTGCTGAAATAAAATAGATTTTTGTCATTGTTTAAATATAGATTTGCAAAGTTCCTAACTGTGGAGCTGTTGTGAACTGCACTCCTTACTTCAGGTTTTATTTTGATTTTTCTTCTTTAATTGCAGACAATCTCTGAGTATAAAAGCAGTTAACATAAAATCAGTAAATATATTTGATTGAAAGTGGTGCTGAAAGTACTTCATGCCAGTTCTGCACTTTATTTCCAACCTATACTACTACACACAATCAAGAAAACCCCGTAACTACAAGACCCCTAGATTTTTCTCTAGATATGGTCACCTGTTCCTACCTTTTAGCAGTGAAAATACGTTGTCTAGAAAAATGTTGGCATTAAATGCTGAGAAGATTTTTCTGCATAAATAATAATTTCCAGGAATGGTGGAGAAAACATACGTTGTATATACCTACAGACACATACATAGCTACATATTCTATATAGACACCGTATAAAGCATACCATAGATTTTATATGGTAGAATTAATATGGCAAACAGTTTATAATTCAGTGTATATGTATTTTGGCTGCATGAAGCCATTCTATTCATACTTTGCTTATCCAAGATAAGGAGTAAATATGTGCACTGCAGAGATTTGCTAAAATTTGTAAATCTCATGTAAGGAAACTTTTCTGCATGACTTCTGACAGAGATTTCTGGATTTAACTCAAATTGCTTCTGGGATTGTTTGGTCAGCTAATGTATGGGACAGTAAAAGAAAAATGGTGGGTAACAATTCACATCTAAAACGCCAGGAAGTATAAAGGGTCCTTAATCTCAAATGATTTTTTTTCTAATTTTTAATTTGTTACTCTGCTACTAAGTAAGGTAGAGAATGAATTTGATGGGGAGAAAAGAAAAGAGAAAGTACAACATGCCTTACATCTTAAGGGCAAGCTCTCAGGCAGAGTACTGTATCATTCTCATTTTAAGGTATTAGTCTTGACAGGGTTTTCTCTTCTATCTCATTAGAGACAGAGCAAACCTGCTGAGATGCAGGATTTCACATCTTATAATTCTACCCTACAAGGGAGGAATAAAAAAAGATCTCATCAAAATGAAGATCCCCTAAAAATCACTTCAGTGAAACTGGTCTCCCTGCTGTTAACAGGCAGTGCTAGCAGCATTGCCATGTTACTGTATTTGCTTTTCTTTAAATGAAAGATCTCTTGCACTCCCTAAGGAGGCAGTGGTGTTAGAAAGCTCCACCCATCCCAATGTTTCTTAGACTCCTCTACTGTTAGTTCGTAACCACAAACTTCTCTGCCTGCATGTTTGTCTTCCCTCTCCTCTCCGTCTCCCTCTTTTAGCCCATTCTTCCATCTGTCTTTCTTAAGTGCCTGCAACTTATGTCTGTTCTTGGTAGACATATAATATTTATCCAAATTAAAAATTAAATATGTTGGCACCAGAGTTTTCCTGGCCATTTGCTAGAGACTAGAACAATATTTGCTGATCCTCAGAAATTCTCTCTGATGTATAAGGTCAGGGCTTAGACTGAATGCTCGTCATAGTCTTGGCTTACATAACTACAAGAAAAATAAGAATTTTAAATGTGTGTTCTGTAGGAGTTGCATATTCTGGTCTGTTGCTCCAGAAAGTAGCTGAACCTTATGTCTTGGAGTGACAGAGCAGATAGGGAACACTTTAATATATGTATCTTTGTGTGTATATAAAACAAATAT
>NW_008676375.1:0-2886 GCF_000695815.1 Acanthisitta chloris
ATCTTCCTGGAGCGCCGCGGGCAATACGCGACGCCGCACAAAGGGCAAACCCAAACCAGCAACCCAAAACTGAAGGACATCCTTCAGCTCCCAGAGAAAGACTTCGTGGCCAGCCTGGCCTGCTCTACCCCAGAGGAGTATGAGGTCTTCAAGAAGTTGCTGGCTCGAGAGCAGGAGGAAGAGAAAGAGGAGGAAGAAGAGGAGGATGAGGATGCGTTATCCGCAGAGGAAGACGATGGCTTGGACAGTGAGGGCAGTAGAACATCCCGGGAGTGAGGTGAAGCTCTGGGATGCCCAGGCCCTCCCACACTGGTGCACTCCCTGGCCCCACTGTGCCCGTGGGTGCTCTGGGCTCCCACACCACACCAGCCACGGTGGCTGCAGGACTCCCTATCAAATACAACTGCACTTGTTGTATTTGGTCCTCACTGACCAACTCCTTAAAAAATATCCAGTTTCCATAAAGTGTTTTTATTAAAAAAAAACTCAAACCAAAATAACTAATTTATTTCCAGGGCTGGGTTAAAACCTTTCAGCTGCATTACACCCCGTGCTGGCTGTGGGAGGTGCTGGGCTGCTGGCAGCAGGGCCAGGCCCTGTGCAAACAGGACTGTCCCACGCTGGAGCCACCTCCACCCCGTGCTGCCCCCGTGGCTGACAGCCCAGGGGTGCAAACGCTTTCTGACTGTGGCCCCAGACCCTCCTTCCCTCACAGAGAGCAGAGGCTGGGCTGGCTTTCCCCCTGCCCTTCTCTTCCCAGTGAGCGCTGCCTTCTTCTGCCCTGGGGAGGTAGGGCTGCTGTGCATGCCAGGCAGCTGGAGCAGGCCCAGGCAGCCTTGGAGGCAAACGAGGCATGTCCATCTCCAAACACTTCTCCTTTGGGAGCAGGAGGGGAGGGTCAATTTGGCCAGTTAGTCATGGCTTTACATTGTCCCTGTCACTCGCCTCCTTGGCTGTTCCTCCAGGTTGAGCACTGCTCCCAGCAGGAGGAGGGTGCTGCCCGGAGCCACAAAACTCCTGGGCCTGTCCTGCTCCAAGAGCATCGTCCAGGCTATCGCTCGAGGGCTGAAGAGCAGAGCTCCAGGAGGGGAGGGCAGGGAGTCCCTGCCGGGACAGCCCACACTGCTGGGGATAACAATCTATAGCTGCAATATACCTCTGGTACGTGTTAATTTAGAATATACACCGTGTACGTTAATACACCAATCTATGTTTAACTAGTGTTGTCATACAAACTCACAAAAACGTTTCTAAGCTACACTTTGTCCTTGCCTGCCCTGCAGCGCTGTGTGCTGTCCTGTCCTCACCCCCCGCAGCGTGGGCACTGCCACTCCAGGAGGGCAAACGCTGGGGCAGCACAGAAGAGCAGCACAGAGGAGCAGCACATGGCACTGGCCTTGTCACCAAGCCCCTGCTGTGGAGGTGGCTACAGGCTGACAGACCTCACCCTACAGATCACTTTTAAAGTTCTTTCTAGGTTCTCTATTATATCTTCTGAGCTGGAAATTTGGCTAAAACCAGGAATTGTTTACAAAGCAAAGAAAAAAGGCAGGCAGTAGAAGCTGCCTCAGTTTCCCCTGCTAGAGCAGAGGAGACAGAACTCGCCTCCACTGCCCACGATCACCTCGCTTGGAGCTGCTCACCGTTTCTAACTCATCTACAGAGGGAACATCTCAGAGCAGATTTTTGGGGGCCACATTTCAGGTGATGGCTAATGTTTTCTGGTCTGCATTAAACTTTTATTTGAGGGCCATAGGTAATTTATAACCTTGGATTACGAAAACAGGTTGGTGCAGATGCTGTTGGCAAGGAGCTGGGCTGACCCCAGAGCAGAGCAGAGAGCCCAGCACTTGTGCAGAGCAGCTGCAGGGGCTGAGCAGGGCTAGCCGCCTCAGGGGGCACTGGTGCTCAGCTCCTGGGGGCAGAGGTGGCCAGAGGCAGGCAAACCAGCAAAGGCAGTGATGGGCTGGCAGGGCAAGGGAATGCTGCTCGGTGTGCCGATCCGGCTGCGCGTCCCTAACAGGCTGGAGGAGAGGGAGAAGCTAACACCAGGCAGGAAGGTACCCTGCTGTGTTCAACCCAGTGAGCAGATCTGATCTTCCTGGTGTTCAAAAAGCCCTTAGATGTGGAAAGACGAAGCTTCTACTGCTTTGAACCCTGTGGAGGAGCAGGAGGAGAATGAGCTGCTGTGCAGAGTCCCCCAAAAGCCTCAGAGCTGCCTCTTCCCTCTCTGTGCACCCATCTCGGACTGGGAGAAGGGAACTTGCCCCCTCGAGGGCTCCAGCCTGTGCCGTGCCCTTTCTGTGCAGGAATCTCTTGTTCAGGGGCTGCACACGTGGGAGGAAGTAGAGCACTACCTCCTGCTCCTCAAGCCCAGCCAGAACTAGGAGCCCTCAGCCAGGAGCCCTCACATCCCTGTGCCACAGCAGCACGAGCTGGGGCTGTGCCCTGGCCTCTACCCTTCTCCTGCTTGAGCCCTGCGTGGGAGTGCCCTGCCCATGGCTGAGGAGGTACTTACTCTACGGCTGCCTCAGTGCGTGACCATTGCTTGATGCTCTGGAAGAGAAGGGAGGAGAGTGCTGTCAGCCCTGCACCCCTTGGCCGCTGCTCGCAGCGAGGCGCAGAGCACTAGCACCCGAGCCTTGGTCATCCCTGCACCCCTCTCCCAATGCCCCCAGTCTGGGTCTCCCTGTGCATGCTGGGGGACCCTGGCCAGCTGCATCCTCCTGCCGAGGCCACAGGAATGCAGCATGCTTGGCACGCTGCTGCTGGCTGTACCTGCTGGCTGTCCACTCAGAACTGGTGCTCTCACAGCTCTCCTTGTAGCAGACGTCCTGGTGTACCTTGTAAACTCTCCTGTACCTGCACACACAGTGGAGGGGTGAT
>NW_008676375.1:2934-3936 GCF_000695815.1 Acanthisitta chloris
GGGTGTCCCCCCGGTTCCTTCCAGGCTGTGGTAGCCAACCTTGGCAGGAATGGTGCTGAGCCTGCTGTGCCTGAGGGCTGATCCCACACAGCCAGGGCTCTGTGGCTCCATTGCAGGAAGGCACGGCACAGAGGAGAGCCCCCCATGCCCTGGGTTGCAGCAGGGCTCCCCTAGCTGTCTGCTTGTGGATGGAGAGGCAGCCAGGAGCTGGGCAGACAAGGGATCTGCTGGTGTTTGGGGGGTCACACACAACAAATCCCACCTTGCTGCCACGTGGGTAGATAACACCACTATGGAGCTATCACTTCAGCCACACCCTGCCCTGAAATGCAGCTGTGGAGGTAGCCAGAGGAGCACACCAGGCTGCTCAGCCTCAGCTGGGGAGGGGGCAGCTGCCAGCTGCGGTCAGAGACAGCCTCACACTTGCTCTCCCTTCCCCAGAGCTGAGCTGCAGGGAGACATCCCCAGCTCAGAGCACAGGGGGAAGGGGAGCACAACCTGCAGGCAGTACTCACAGGTAGTGGCAGGTGCCTCCTTCCCACACTGGGAATGACTTGGTTTCCGAGTACAGCCGTGTGCACGAGTGTGGCACCTTCTTGCAGGCTGCTTGGGGAATAGGAGAGGGGAGCTATCACAAGCCTGGCCCTGGCCCTGCCTGCCTGTGCCCCGTGGCAAGGGCCGGTGAGGCCCCCCTGGCTCTCCCTGCTGTCCTGCAGAGCTGGGCTCAACCGAGCTGACCCGCCAAAGCCCCCCCAGCCTCACGGTGCCTAGGAAAATCCATGGGCACAGCAGGGCCCTGGCTGTCTGGCAGAGCCAGAGAGCTCAGCCAGGAGCAGCCCTGCACCGTCACACCTCTACGAGCTGCCAAGAGCAGAGCACAGCCCCTCTCTCAGCTGCCAGCACGGCACAGGTACCTAAGGAGCCTGAGCATGGTGGGTGCCTCCGGGTGCTGACAGGGTGTAGGGGTGTCCTGCGCCCTGGCGGACCCACGGCTGGGACAGC
>NW_008676375.1:4128-5572 GCF_000695815.1 Acanthisitta chloris
GGCGCAGTGGTAGGACTTGGCGTATCTGGTACAGGTTCCTCCATTCCTGCAGGGGTTTGTGGAGCAGTTTTGCCCCTCTCCTGCAAAACACACACCATCAGACCCTGGGGCCACAGCACAGCTCTGCCAACCCCCAGGGTGCTCTGAGGAGGGCAGGCTGATCCCCAGCACCCTGTCTGCGGGGCCAGGGCTGGGGCCCCACTGCTGTGGGTCTCCCCCCAGGACTTACTCTTGCTCTTCGCCTCGCGCAGCTGCAGCGCCAGACTGTCCTGGCTGGACATCTCCGTGTTCTCCAGCTTCACTGGAGCCTCTGGCTCTGGACAACACAATGTCACCGTCAGGTCAGGGCCAGGCACAGAGGCAGCCCCTCCGAGGGGATCCAGCCTGCTCACAACACTGAGATGCTGGTCAGGCCTAAAGCAGGGCTTTAGCCCTGTTGGCAGCCCTAGAATGGGTGGCCCCCTCACCCCTCCTGGAGGGCTGTGCAACACGGAGGCCTGGGGAGACGGCCAGAGTCAGGATGCGCAGCAAGGCCAGGAATGGTTTCAGGTGTGCCAAGCCCCTTCTCCACCATATGGCATGGGGTTCCCAGGCCTGCTAGGGTATCTTGGGCTGGCACTGGTATCCCTGGTATTCTGGGGATGGAAAATGGGGGACTGGGGCTGGACTAGCGAGGGTTTTCTCACCCAGGCACTCTCCTCAGCTGCAGGGCTGTTCTTGGCAGTGGGGGCTGAGGCTGCTGGGCCATGGCCAGCATTGCCTCCTGTTGGCAAGGGTCCCTCTCTGGCCTACCCAGGCTGAGTCCCTCCTCTCCCTGGACAGGGGTCTAGCAGGCAAGGCAGATGTTTGCCTGCTCAGGGACGGGTCAGAGGGCTCTACCCTCCTCTGCAGCTTCCCCCAGCCCTACAGGAGCCTGCCTGGCTGCCACCTCATCCTGGACAGAGGCACAGGAAATGGCACTGGATGTCAGGAGTGAGACAGAAAGGCAGCAGAGCTCTTACGTGTCTTCACGGTGATGGATTTTCCCAGTGTGGTGCCAAACCTGGCGCTGATCCTCCCTCTGCCATCCACCAGCTCCGTGAACCTGGGACAGGAGAGCATAAGGCTATGGGACACTGCAGGTCCCCCAGGCCCCAGGGGCTCATGGATAAAGCATTCACTGGTGGCATCGGGCTCTGTGTGAGTCCCCTGGGGGACCTGCCTACAAGGCAAGGACCCCGCCTGGCTCAGGACTCCAGTGGGTGCGTCCCAGCAGGAGCACAGCTCAACCCTGCGCGCGAGCGGACATAGAAGCTGGATAAAGGCTGGCTCGGCCCGGTGGCTGGGCTGAGTGCTGATGGAAGAGCCCCCAGGGCTGGAGCAGTGCCCACCTGGGTGCTGGCGAGGGCTCCTCAGCCGTGTCATGGTCTGCCAGCACGTGGGGCTCAGGCAGGAAGGCTGGGGG
>NW_008676375.1:5743-5973 GCF_000695815.1 Acanthisitta chloris
CTCGGACACTCTCCATACACCGGGGCCGTGAGTCACTGAGCTACAGCTCTGCATCTGCCCTTTGCTGACAGAGGCAGCACCCTGCAACCCCAAGCTCCCTGTGCAGTGGGGCTGTGTCCTGTCCCCACAGCCTGCTGTGGACCCCCAGTGTGGGGCAGCAGGGGCTCAGCCCTGCTCGTGCTGGTCTCGCCTGCCCTGCCCTGCTTCCCCGTTACCCACTGACTGCCCCG
>NW_008676375.1:6100-6544 GCF_000695815.1 Acanthisitta chloris
GGCCGTGCCCCGTGTTCTGCAGGGCCGTCACGGACAGGCGGTACCGCTGCGCGGGCAGCAGGTCCCGCACCGTGTAGGACACCAGTTTCCCGTTGGGCACGTAGCGGCTCTTGACGCTCTGCGCGGTGGTGACGTTGATGATGTACCCCTCCACGGCCCCGGCGGGCGGCTGCTCCCATGCCATGGACACGGAGGTGGCAGTGACACGGGACGTGGTGAGGTTTTTTGGGGGGAGAGGCCCTGAGGCAGTCAGGAGGAGGGGAGGAAAGGGGTCAGAGCTGCTGCCCCACTTGTCACACCACCTTACAAATGTGCCAGGGCAGCAGCCTGCCTGGCAGTGCCCCAGCCTGCCCCGAGCCCTGCTCCGGCCATGGGATGCACCGGGAGGGGATGCTCAGCACTGTCAAGGCAGGCAGAACCTTGCTGCACACCCTGGCACCCAGG
>NW_008676375.1:6702-7020 GCF_000695815.1 Acanthisitta chloris
GCACCAGCCACACAGCCTGGCAGCTCCCGCACCTTCCCCTCCCCGCGGCTCTCCCGACAAGCCCCCGTGCCCTCCAAGGCAACCCCACTCACTCGTCCACACGTGGAAGGGAGCTGTGGCCAGGCTCTCTGAGGGGTGGTCTTCTGTGCCCAGCCCGCTCAGCGTTGTGACGTGCACGACGTACCTCTCTCCCGGCTGCAGGTCCCTGCGGGGGAGACGGGTGGGGTGGGAAGGGTAAGCAGGGCAGCCCGGGAGGGGCAGCGCCCACGCCCACCATGCCACACTCACAGGAAGGGGTACTTGGCCACGCTGCTGGTT
>NW_008676375.1:7032-8058 GCF_000695815.1 Acanthisitta chloris
GGCGCCCCGCCGGGTCCCTCGGCTGGTGGATGGAGACCCTCACCCTACTGACCGAGGAGTGCTGCAGCCCGTGCAGAGCCCACTGCACTGTGATGGCGCTGGCCGTCACATTCAGGATCTCAAAGCCTTCCACCAGACGCGGCCCTGGACAGAGCGAGCGCAGAGGGCTGCGGTCAGCACGGTCACCCCACACGCCTCCTGAGCGGGGCCTGCCTGCACCTCTGGAGCAGCTTCCCTGGAGCAGCCTCACACTCTCCTGTCCTCAACACCTCCAGCAGGCAGGAAGCACATCCATCTGCCACCCACAGGGCCTTGTGCCCCCCGAGGCACCCCTGAGGCTGTCCCACCCCACCCCAGCTCCAAAGAGGCCATAGTGTCAAGGCCTGGCCCTAATCACAGAATCATTAGGATTAGAAGAGATCTACAAGATCATCAAGTCCAACCATCCACAGCACTACCACTGCAGCCCCACAGCCACTAAACCATACCACTCAGTGCCAGGTCCAGATGCCTCTTGAATACCTCCAGAGACGGCGATTCCACCACCTGCCTCACCACCCTAACAGTGAGAACTTGTTTTCTAATATCCAATCTGAATCTCCCCTGTCTCAGCTTAAGGCCATTTGTCCTCTCACTGTAGGCATGGCAGAAGAGACAGACACCTGTCTCACTACAACCTCCTTTTGGGTAATTGTAGAGAATGTTGAGGTCTCCCCTGAGCCCCCACTAGACTGAACAAACCCAGCTCCCTCAGCTGTTCCTTATAAAACATGTTTTTGGACCTTTCACAAGCCTTGTTGCCCTTGGTTGGACTTGCTCCAGCGCCTCAATGTCCTTTTTGCAGTGAGGGCCCCAAAACTGAACACAGTACGAGAGGTGCCTCCCCAGTGCCGAGTCCAGGGGATGAGCACTACCCTACTCCTGCTGGCTACACTACTCTTGATGCAGGCCAAGATGCCCTTGGCCTTCGGGGCCACCTGTGCACACTGTTGGCTCATACTGAGCCACTGTTCACCAGCACTCCCA
>NW_008676375.1:8077-10137 GCF_000695815.1 Acanthisitta chloris
GAACAATTCGAGCCACTCCTCCCGCAGCCTGTAGTGCTGCATGGGGTTGTTGTGACCCAAGTGCAGGACCAGCACTGAGCCTTATTAACCCTCATGCAGTTGTCTTTAGCCCAGTGAGTCTGTCTAGGTCTCTCTGCAGAGCCTTCCTAGCCTTGAGCAGATCGACACTCCCACTCAGTTTGGTGTCATCTGCAAATTCAATGAGGTGCACTTGATCCCCACATCTAGATCGTAGATAAAGAAGTTAAACAGGACCAGCCTCAACACTGAGTCCTGGAGAACACCACCAGCCACAGCGAAGCCCATGGCACACTCCCACTGACTCAGCCTCTAGCCCTAGCTCGAGGCCCCTGTGATGCAGCGGCCCTGGACACAGACCCAGCTGTGCCCGGCACCATGCTGCCATGTCCTCGCCTGGGCTACGCTTGGTCTCGGCCTGCTGTGAGAGATGGGACTCACAGGCTTTACCACCACCATCTCCTCTCCTCAGAGGCCAGGGTTCCTAGGTCTAATCCCTCCATTCTGTCTGCTCTCAATTTCTGCACCTGTCTTCCCTAGAACACAAGATCACAGCTGCTCTGCCTGCCCATGCCCCAGAGGCATAACCGTGCCCCTTTGCCCACGGAGCAGAGGGCCCTGCCAGCCTCTGCCCTCCCTGGGGCTGTGAGTGCACATCCCTGAGCAGGACGACTTGCCCGTGAAGTTTCATGTCAGTACAGATCACAGGAGCCCTGCTGCCCACCTGGCACGGGGACTCCAGCTCAGCCAGGCAGCACCGGGGGCCCACACTCCCCGGGCACAGCGGCAAGGAGCAGCACAGTCTGCCCCGTGAACATGACCCAGCAGCAGTCCCAACTAGCTGCTCCCTCGCAGCCTCTGGGCAGGTCAAACCACAGCAGCGAGGTCCCTCTTTACTCACAGCAAAGAGAACAGCAGTTCTCTGTGCTGAGCACTTTCCAGAGGCCCCCGTCTGGATTTTGGGATCTGCATCAGCAAACCCAGAGGTTTGACACCACGCTGGAGCTGGCAGCAGGCTGGAGGTGGCGGCGCAAGCCCTGGCACCCGCAGGGGCTGCGTGTGCTCACGACCATGATCCCCCCGGGGATGCTACTCACTAGTTCGCGTGGTGAGCATGACGGGCCTGCTGATATCATTCTTGTTGTTCACGTTGCGTTTGACTGAAAAGACAGAAATATTGTAGGCTCTGCCGGAGGTTAGTGCCCGCAATTGGTGGGCAGAACGACTTCGGTCCACAAAATCTGTCCTGCGGTAAGAGCCGTCGAGGGATACGTACGTCACGGCGTAGCCGTCAATGAGTTGCCTGGCGGCTGCGTCCTCAGGTGGGTGCCAAGAAATCAACACACCAGTGTCCTCCACCCTTTCCACCTTTAATGAGGTTGGTGGCAGCAATTCTTCAGGGTGTGAGCAAAAGCAAAGGGGAGAGGTAACGCCATGAATCTTTAGAGAACAGACCCCGCAGCGAGCGGCAGTGCAGCGGCAACGGAGGGGAGGGCCCTCGCACTCTCCCTCGGCACACCTGGCAGGGCTCTGCAGGTGCACGCTGCTCCTGGCCCAGCGGGCACAGGACGAGCCAGGGCGCTGGGAGCACTCCCTGGCATCACTGGTGGCCAAGCACTTGCCACCACGGGACAGAATGAGGGGTCCTGGGGAGCCCAGTGCCAAGAGACTTTCCTCAGGCGCCTCAGCCTCCCCTCCTGAGGGCATCCGAGGGATCGCCACTGCCACAGGGGAAACTCGTCCCCAGCATCCTGGTGCCAAGCCCGGTGCCTTGGCAGCAGCTCAGCATGCCAGCACCCACCCTTGGCACTGGTGGGGCACGGGCTGCCCCTGCCAAGGCGAGCCCCCAGCCCTGACCGCCTCAAGGAGCACTGCCGGTCCCCAGTGGGCGGAGGGCACTGCCGGGCAGGCGTCGAGCCCCACGCCACGTCTTGCTGGTGCTGCTGAGGGCCTTTACCTTTTTCGCAGCTCTTGCCTGTGTAGCTGACTTTGCAGGTGCAGCTGTGGGTGCCGTTGCTGGGCAGGCAGTAGCCTCTGCTGCC
>NW_008676375.1:10199-12552 GCF_000695815.1 Acanthisitta chloris
CTGTGGGAGGGGTGCCAGTTTCGGCAGTGTCAGCAGGGCCGCTGGCCCCGCGGCCGCCCTGAGCCACCCTGCCCATCTCACCTGTCTCGCAGTGGTAGCCGAAAAAACCCTCTGGACACACACAGAGGTAGGAGCCCCCGTAGCTCTCACACTCCCCTCCATTTCGGCAAGGGTCCGACTCACATGCGTCCACTTCTGGCGGTGGGAGGAGAGCGGTGGTCAGCGAGGCCCTGGCCACCCCACGGGCAGACGTGCAGCCTGGGGCTTGGCACAGCTGGGCTGGACACCGGGTCCACCCTGAGCACCACTTATCCATCACCGGACACCTCATTCCTTGCTCCCCTCCCCCTCAGAGCAGCTTCAGCTCTGCCCCCAAAACCACAGGCAGGGAGGTACAACAGAGCACACAGCTGATGGCTCAGGTCAAGGTGCCCAAGACGGTGACCTGCCTCGGTGCCAGCCCTGGCTGTGTCCCAGTGCCCACGGTCCAGCCTCCCACTGCCCCAGGGAGGAACAGTCCCTACCTGTCCCGCACTGGATCCCCAGGAAGCCCTCGGGACAGTCGCAAGCGAAGGACCCAGGGAGGTCCCGGCAGGTCCCGCCGTTCTTGCAGGGCTCTGACTGACACTCATCAACATCTGGGGACCAGTGGGAGGAAAAGCGCTGGCTCAGCACAGAGGTGGCTGGTGGCTGGGGTTGGGGACTCATTTCTCCCACAGGGCACAGACTCTCCCAATGTCACTTGCTTCCCCAAGCCCCGTGGCCAGGAACATCCCTGCTCCAGGGGCTGTCCGGGGCTCACTACCTCAAACCTGCCCCTGCCGCAGGCACAGGGCATGGGGACACTCCCTCAGGGACACCTGGGGACGACTGGCACTGTGGGGCTGTGCCAAGAGGTCACAGAGGGTGCCTATGCCATGCCCTCTCCTCCAACCCCTGACAGACAGCCCACCTTCTCCTACCACTGTCCTCTTCCAGGCCCTGGAGAGCCAGGATGGAACCACCTGCTTGGGTCCCACCACCCCAACGCTGCCCGTCATCCCCTTTGAAGGATGCACCTGCACGGAACCGGAATCACAAGCACATGCGGGAGCACAGCCAAAAATGTGTGACCTCAAGCTGCTTTTCTCCCCTCTTCACATCTGAGAGCTATTTGGAGCCACACAGGGAACTTCTCACCCAGACCTTGAGATCTGAGGCTTCTCTGCTTGGACTAAACGTGTGTCAGCAAAAGTCTGTGCCCTGCCAGCAACACAGATGCTCATGCAGCATCCGTTACCGAGAGGCACAGGTAGCACCCCAGCCCTGCCTGCTCCTCTGCCCAGCCCGGGGCAGCTCCTGCCCACCGGCAAATCCCACAGCTGGCTGGGAGCCCTGGGAGCAGAACCCCAGGCTGACCCAAGGGTCCATCACCACAGGCAGCCTAGCTCCCGTACATGGAGTTCACAACCCACTGTGGTTTCCCCAGGGCTGGAGGCTGAGGAAGGGACAGTCCCGGCACGTGCCTGGCGTGGTCTCTTACCCAGCTCACAGTGGTGGCCGGTGTAACCCGGCTCACACAGGCACAGAAAGGCAGCGACGCGGTCCTTGCACTGGCCACCGTTCAGGCAGGGCTGGGACTGGCACTCATCGATCTCTGCAGGCATTTGGGCAGGGGCGAGATAAGGTGAGAGACGTGAGCATGGGACAGGGGTCCCTGCGGGGCAGGGGATGACTGGAGTATGCGTCCTGGGATGACCGAGCCACGGCTGTGACCACAGCCCAGTGGGACGGTGCCCTGGGGCTCGCCCGCCACTCCTCACCGTCACATTCTGGGGGGGAGCTCCAGACACCGGGCAGGTGGCACACACGGGGGTGGTTGTGCTGGCTGAGGGTGTAGCCGAGCTCACACTGGTATTCAGCCAGCGAGCCCACCTTGGTGGAGTTGAAAGAGGCCTGGGCATGCTTCACCTCGCTGGGGATGCCACAGTCGACCTCTGAGGAAAGACAGGGGGATGAGTGAGGCCCACAGAGGTGCCTCGAGTCCCTGGCCGGGAGGGGAAGCACAAGGCCCTTACCAGACTGGCAGTGCTTCCCTACGTAGCCCACAGGACAGGTGCAGGCGTAGCCTCCATCGAGGTCCTCACAGGTAGCCCCATTCTCGCAGGGGCTAAGGAAGCACGGGGAGGGCACTGAAAGAAGAGCAGAGCAAAGAGCAGCTGCTGTGGAGCTGGCAGAGGCCAAAAGACAGAGCCAACCCCCCTCCCCTTCCAGCAGGGCACAAGATAGAGTTGCAGCACTTCAAATTACAGGGACGGGGGATCAAAGCAAGCAGCGAGGTTCTCTTGCTGCCACAGTGACCATCAGCCACATC
>NW_008676375.1:12590-13078 GCF_000695815.1 Acanthisitta chloris
CTACCGATCTCGCAGTGCCGGCCGGCGTAGCCCGGGGGGCAGTCGCACTTGTACTTGCCGATGTAGTGGAAGCAGGTGCCCCCGTTTTGGCAGGGCCCCGAGGCACAGGGGTCCGGCTTACCTGAGGGCACAAGGCAGGCGTGAGCCAGGTGGGGAAGCTGCCGCCCCTCTCCCCGCGGGGTGTTGGGCCATACCCGATCTCGCAGTGCTTGCCGGTGAAGCGGTAGGGGCAGGCGCAGTGGTACTCGCCGTCCACCTCCCGGCAGGTGCCCCCGTTGCGGCAGGGCCCTGTGCTGCAGAGCCGAGGCTTGGCTGCAGAGAGCACGAGAGCGGGTTACCCACTGCTGCTGGCACCCCCAGAGCCACTGCCTCCCTCTCAGCCTGCCAAACCCTGCTGTGGGACAGCCAAGTGCGTCCTGCGCCCAGCAGCATCACAAAAACGGCACCCCTCGGCGGCACACGGGTACACGATGCCAGGAGACTGGCAG
>NW_008676375.1:13591-14858 GCF_000695815.1 Acanthisitta chloris
GCACCCGGGTACACGAGGCCAGTAGACTGGCAGCTGTCCCCAAGGACAGAAACTCAAGCATATGAAAAAACTCCAACACTGATGCTGTTGTGCAGGAACGGCTGTTGCAACTGTAAGGTGTCATTAAGGGATCATGCAGTCCTCCCTCCACCCTGCAGGATGGGTGGGATAAACTGCACCACCTTCCAGCTCTGCGAGCCACTGTTCCATCTCCCCAAAAGGTCCAAGCTCTTCTCCCAGCCCTGCCAGATGCTGGGGCCACAGGGAGCACCATGCAGATACCTTTCTCGCAGTGTGTGCCAAGGAAGCCTCGAGGACACTCGCAGGTGTACGAGTCATCATAGACCTTGCAGGACCCCCCATTCATACAGGGCTCCGAGTCGCAGGGCGACGGCATCGCTGCAAAGCGAAACACGCGACATGCTGAGGATGTACGGCCAGGGGTGCAAGGGCAGCTCCCCCCTGGAGACGGTGCCCTGCTCTCCCGCGCCCCGGGCTACTCCTGCACCCTGCAGATGAGCCTTACTGTGGTTGGCGCCATAGTCCGTGTGGCAGACGCAGAGGTAGCTCCCGCCGTACTCCATGCAGTACCCACCATCCGGGCACTGTGTGTTCATGTTGCACGGTGTGGTGGTGACTTCTGCAAACACACGGCCAGCGCCAGCCTCCCTCAGCCCGTGGCAGAAGGACGCCCAGATGCAAACAGGGGTCTCCTAACTTTGCAGGGTTCAATGAGATGGGGCAGACCCTCTGCACTCCATGGCACAGACAGTACAAATGGCAATGCCCAGCTTGGATGCCCAAAAAGCTTTGAGGAGGGAGCATATAAAGGCCATGGCTCCCTCCCTACCCATGCGAGCTGGGCTGGAGCAGAGGCTGGGAGAGGCACGGCTCAAGGGGGAGTGATGGAGATGGAAGCATTGCCATCCTGCAAGGGGACAACATCTCCAGGCTCAGATTCAGTGTGTGCCCCTGGCACCACGCTAGGCTCAGGCACAAGCAGTATCTCCTTGCTTGCCCACAGCCTGCCTGGCTCAAGCATCATGAGTGGAGTAAACATAGTGAGCAAGAAGCTTTCACCTACCAAATTCACAGAGGAGACCAAAAAACCCCGGAGGGCACTGGCAGATGGTGACGTTCCCCTCCAGACAACTGCCCCCGTTGCGACACTCACAGCCCTCTGAGAGCTCTGCAAGAGAGGAGACAGGAACTTCCCAGGACCTCTCCCGCTTGCGGGGCTGGGACAGACAGGAGGCCTTGTCGGATG
>NW_008676375.1:14926-19744 GCF_000695815.1 Acanthisitta chloris
GCAGGAGAGATCCGGAGCCCTGAACAGGCTCTCTGAGGCTGCTGCTTCTCCCCCTCAGGAGTGAGAAAGCTGCCCTGGAGACACTGCACCTCACCAGCAAGATCCCTCGGCTGGTACTCACGGTCTCGACAGTCCCGCCCTGCGTAGCCCTCCTGGCACTCGCAGACGTAGCCCTGCTCGGTCTCCAGGCAGCTGCCCGCGTTCTGGCACGGGTTGGACGGCGGGCCCCGCCTGCAGGGACAGGCACACTGAGCCTCGGGGCCAGCCCGGGGCCGGGACACCACCGCCCTGCGCGTCCCACCAGACACTCCAGCACACCCAAGCAGCCCCACGGGAAGGATTTTCTTCCTGGCAGCTCCACAGCTCCTCTGCGGGAGCTGCCCGCCGGTTCTACCCATGACGAACACAGCCCCTTTGCAGCCATCGGCCCCTGCCCGTGCCCCACGCCAGGCTGCTCGAGGCACGACCTCACGCACCGTACTGGCAGTTGTTTCCATAATAACCCGGGGAGCAGGTGCAGATGTAGCGGCCGGGGCGGATGTAGTTGCACGTCTGCCGGTTCCTGCAGCTCCGGTCCTCGCAGGATGAGGAATCTGGGAAGGGGAAAGCACAGGAGTGAGCGATGAGCAGGGCCTGGCCTCAGGAGAGGAGCCAGAAGGACACGGGGGACACAGTCCCTGGCATGGGCCATCCCAGGACGCAGACACCTGTTTCGCAGCGCTGTCCCACGAAGGGCTCCAGGCACACACAGGTGAAGTTATCGACCAGGTCGACGCAGTGCCCACCATTCAGGCACGGGCTGGACTCGCACTCGTTCACCTCTGCAAGCAGAGGCCAGGAGGGCTGGTCAGGTCATGTGTGGGCACAGCCAGCTCACACGGTGCCTCCCTGCCCAGATGATGCTTGGGAGGGTGAAGGCAATGGACAGAAAAACATCCGTGCCGCTGTCAATTCCGAGTGCTCCCCTCCCAAAACTACATCCAGGAGTGAAGCTGGGTGGGAAGGCATCTTACCAAGGTGTGAACAGTCACCATCTCTACCCAGTGCCTGCTGCTGCCACTCACCTGTTTGGCAGTCCACTCCTGCGTACCCCGGCTGGCACAAGCATGCTGCTGTCCCGTTCACCACCTGGCCGTTCTGGCACACCCTGCTCTCACAGGGCAACTCTGCTGCAGAGGAATACCAAAAAAAGAGGGGGGTGAACCTAGGCACAGGACCAGCACATAGCACCCTCTACACACGTGAGCCAAGCAGAAAGCACAGCACGGAGCCTCCAACACACCCTCTGGCAGGATGCAGCAGCCATGGCCCCAGTCGTGACTACCCCCAAAACCCTTCCCTGGGCAGCTCAGCTCTTTCAAGCCCCTGCACCTCCTGGATGCCACTGTGCCTCGCCGGGCATTTCTTCCTCCCTCCCTCCCTTTCCTGAAGGTCAACTCCCTTCTCTCCTTCTCCACCAGCATGGTAGTTCGCTGGGAGCCAAACGCTCTGGCGGCACTTCCACTGGCAGGTGGAGGCCAGCAGCGGGGAAAACCAGTCACCACAGCCCCTGACAGCAACTGGGAGGGTCCCCACTGGCTACAAAGGGCTCGGGACCAGAGCATCATCTGCGAAAGCAGGGCCTCTGAGGCTTCTGTCTGAGCACTGACCACCAGCTTCTCTCGCTAAGGGGAGTGGTGGTGGGAGAGTGCTGGCAGCAGCGCTGAGCCAAGCCCTTGGAAGAGTCAGCAGCAGGAAGGGCTCACAGCCAGAGAAAAGCTTCCTTCGCCTGCAGCAAGCTGAAATCCAAGCTGGCTGTCACAAACCACTCGAGCCCAGCAGCTACTGCAGGAGCCGTGGTCTGAAGAGCCTCCCCAGGAGCAGCAGTGCCCCTCAAGCCTGGGGTCTCTGCCATGCTGCTCACCAGTCTCACAGTTGTTGCCTCTGAAGCCTGGTGGGCACCTGCAGGTGAAGCTGCCAGCGCCATTGAGGCAGGTGGCTCCATTCTGACACGGGTGGGATAGACACTCCTCCACATCTGCAACAGATCCCCAGGTGGGGTCGGGAGCTCAGGGCAGGGCAAGCCGTAGGGACACACAGACTGGGAGAGACCTGCTCCCACGGCAGAGCGAGAGCGCGGGGCAAGCACTCACCAACGTGGCACCTCTTCCCAGTGAAGCCGGCCAGGCAGGAGCAGGTGTAGGAGGGGTTTCCCGTGATGCAGTCCTCGATACACTTCCCCCCGTTCAGACAGGGCCGCAGCGTCAGGCAGACTGAGGCTGTGGGGACAGGCAGTGCCCCCCATCAGCCCCCACCCTGGCAGGGCTCACCCACCACCTTCCAGCCACACCTGGGTCTGTCCCTGCCCCCGCCCAGCTCCCCGGGGTGCATGGGGAGCCATGGGGCTGCCTGCCTGCCCACGGGGCAGGCTCTGCTCCTCGCGGGCTCCCCTGGGACAGGGGGCAGTTTTATTCCTCCTGCCCCACTGGCTGGGGGGGACATGAACATGCGCTCACTTATCATCCAGGGCAGAGGGAAAGGGGACAGGAGAGCCCATGTACAGCGAATCCACCGATAACGCGAGACACACGCAGATCGTGATGGGAAACGCAGCCGGGGGAGGGGGGATGAGGAACGGGAGGTAGGTCAGCAGCTCCACAGGGGACGTATCAGGGCCCCTGGGGGAGGAAGCGTGGCCCAGACCCTGGCAATGTGGGCCCACAGGGCAGACTGGCACTCAGCCGCCCTCCACATGGCTCAGCACAGCCTCCTGGGACCGATGGCCATGTGCACCCCCTTAAGAGTGCTGGCCCCTCGTGCAGCATCAGGCTGGTAGGGTCCCACCTGTGGCCATCACCTCCTCCCCAGGCTCCCTCATTGCTCCCCACAGGCTCTTTCAGTCTCAGAGGTCTTGCTCCCCCAGCCCCTTCCCAGCCCCAGGGCACCCATGGGTGCCATCCCCAGGCACAGACGATGCTGAAGACAGTCTTCCCGTGGCTGCCTTCCCTCCCTCCCCAAGCCCTCTGAGCCATCTCCTCCACCCCGCCGAGGTGGGGGTTGAGGCAGGGAAAGACGGGGCTGGAGAACAGTGTGGGGTTGGGTTGGGAATTAAGTAAACCTAACTGCTGTCCTCTTACTTGTATTGCTGCAGCCCCCCACTTGCACCTGGGCATCATCGATTCTGAACACCCAGCGCCCGGGGATACCCACATTTGTCGTCATCTCCACGTCAGCCATGTCGTCAGTGCGGGATCCAGGGATGTTGAAGTAGCGCTTTCCATCACCAGCGTTAAAACCTGCCTGGGAGGACAAGGGCAGAGGGTAAAGAGACATCACTAGTGCATGGACGAAGGCAGCTGGAGCTCCTGGACTGTCCCTCTGGCCATTCAGTGCAGCTGGCGGCGCTGCGTGGACCAGCTGTCTCCACCTACATGCCACTGGCCAGTGCTCAGCCCTGTCCACACGCTGGGATGACAGGGCAAGGCAGTCGCCTGGTCCACTCAATCCCTCCCCTGGGATTCAAATCCCATTCGCTTCCTTTCCACCTGCAGCATCCTGCCTGCTGCAGGCTGCGGGCGAAATGCCAAGCACGAATCAGCTGCCGGTAAATTCACACATCTGAGCGGGTACTGGGGTTTTTGCGGGTGTGGGTGTTGGCTTTTTTCCCCTTAAACACAACACACACAGGGATGAAATAAAAATACAAGCGAAAGCTGTGCTGACTGTGGCAGCTGCTCTTAAAGGCCGAGGTTAGGAAGGAAAAGGGACTATGAGGCAGCAGCCAAGGCAAAGACCTGTGGTTTCAGGATAACAAAGCCCCCTGTATGGTCTCAGCTTTGGGAGCCAGAGCACACATGGATATTTAAGAACTCTGATGGAAAAAAAGAAAAAAGCAAGCAGGGAAAGGCTTTCCACCTCCCAAAAACCTGACCAGGAGCCACGAGCTCACGGGGCAGATTCGCCGCTTACCTGTGCCGCAATGCCGCCGAGCCCAGCAAAGTCCCCCCCACTGCTGGCGTGCATACCCGTGGTCCAGGTGATGGACTCATAGTTGAAGATGGTGAAGGAGAGCTTGCCGTCCGTGATGAGGACAATCTGGAAAGTGTTTACCTGAAGCAGGGAGGGGAAGAAAGCAGTGAGAGAAGATGAACCGGTCAGAAAACAAAGTGATGGGAAGAGCACTCAGCAACAGGGTGTTTCTTTGAGCCCCAGTCCTCCTCTGCAAGCAAAGGCACTGGAGTTTAATTAGATTTAACTCTAAGTTGTTGTGATCCCCAGCCAGACCAGCTCACTTCTCCTCCCAGGGTAACAGGAAAAATGGGGTGAAAGGTGGATATCGGGCATCTGGAAGGCAAACGCTGCCTCACTACTGCTCAGGAAGGGGCTGCTAGTGATGTCCAGCTTCCATGTGGCACAAAGAGGGGGGTTTGGTTTTGCCAGCCTGGCATTGCTCTGACACAGTAAGGTATCGCGACGGAGCCACGATGGTCAGCTCAGCCCTGCCGTGGAAGGCACAGAGGTGGGGTGGCTGCCTTGCCCCAGCTACTCACGGGTGAAAACAAGCTGCCCCCGAAGAAGGTGACTCGGTACCAAGTGGCGATGAAGACCCACTGTGCCGAGAACGCCGGGAACTCAGGGAAATACTGCACAATGTCCCTGCTCGCTCTCTCCAAGATGGGCTGCTCGGTGCTCTCCCGGTAATACGCATCCCCTGCCCGCCGGTTATCCACGTCCGCCCAGAAAGCAGCGACCACACGCCGGTCCTTGGAGATGGGGAAGGCCACCGGTGTGAACTGGGAGACCTCCTTCAGGAAAGAGATGATCCCGTTGTTGTTTACC
>NW_008676376.1:0-12630 GCF_000695815.1 Acanthisitta chloris
CCGCGGACCGGCACAACCCCGAACCTCACTGCGGATCGGCCCCTTCCTGCTTATATACTGGAACTGGGCATGACGGGCCATGGTGGGGAATATCCCTTTGGCTAGGTTTTTCACCTGTCCTGGCTATGCTCCCTCCCAATTTCTTGTGTATCTTCTCACTGGCAGAGCATAAGACACAAGCAAGAAAATGTCCTTAGTTTAGGATAAACACAATTTAGCAAAACCAAAACATCAGTGTATTATCACTCTGAATACAAACACTGCACTACACTAGCTACTGAGAAAATTAACTCCATCCTGGCTAAAACCAGGACAAAACCCAATAGACGAGGAGAAAATGGTTGGATTCCCAAAAGTCCATTCTCTTTTGATTCCTCTGCTATGGCTGTCTTTAAGATGTCAGCATCTGCTGTGGTTGTTTGTGTAACATAGACATTATACATCCCTTCTCCCCACCATCCTAGTTGGAATGAGCTCAGAAAATATAATTCCTTGCAACAACAACAACAACAGCAAATCCAATTATTACCTGTCCTGGAACACCATAAGGCATGAATTTATTTTTTTTAAAATTTATTTTATTCTATGTGTTTCTTCTCAATATAATAAAATGCTGGAATAAAATTAAAAACATTGAAAAAGAAAGTACCACAATCTGTAGATTTTTGTACATGTTCTTCTAGTCATCTATATTATTTAGTTTATGTGATAAATATTTTTGTAACCTCTATCCAAAAAGTGAATCAAAAGAAAAATATAACAATAGGTCTCAGAGTTATTATTTATGAAAGCATGATGTTTTAATGGGATATTCTGGCATTTTCAGGTTCTAACACACACCATTTGTGTGACCAGAACTAACTTTCAGTGATCTACGTTCAATTATCAGTTCTGTCTAAATTACCACTAAACAGAGACCATAACAGTTTGCAGAATTTGGAGTCTTCTCTGGGAGACACATTACAGCAGAGTCTACAGTACTCTCAAGAAACAACATTCACCTGCAATTAGACTCTTGTGCTTGCAGTCGTGAACCTGTATCATTTGTGAATTCTTGCTACCTGTGAGTTCTGGGAGTGAGCAAAGCCTGCTCCAGCTGGAAAAAGCAGATGCTCTCTCTGAAGATGGCCACATTTTGTCAGACCTAGGGGAAGAAACACTAAAAGGATGGAAAATCTCTTTTTAGCAAGAAAGGCAAATAATTTCATAGCCCTTTATATCCAATCAACTTTAAGGTGCTGATTTAAAGGAAGCTCCCTGTTAACCTTAGGAAGAACTGAAGTCAAATCTATCCAAAGGTTTTTGCCAGTCCAAACAGAGTTGTTTCCAAGTTGCCCAAATCCAGAGTTACACAGGCAATAAAACCTAGTCTGCCAGTGCTGACAGGCTTGTTTGTGAAAAACTGAGTTCTGTTCTTGGACTCCAAAGAGACAAGAATTTGAGAATACAGAACAAGGAAATTTTGAAAACTTTTAAAAATGTAATCTCAGTGATATGGAACCTTTGTAAATCTTATCCAAATATGTTGTCATAATTTACAGCTCTTCATACACATGGATCTACACTGTAGACCTGGGCAGACCTCTGAGTGAAGGACAATGCAAAAACTGCTCAAGAGTCTTGCCCTTTCTGAGGCACAGGAGCTGCCTCTTGACATGTGACCAGGGTTTGTCAGGTGCATGGGACTTCTAGGCCAAACCCCATTCCCAGAGGCTGACAATTTATAGCTCAAGTGTTTCTTATATCGTGTGGATGTACTCTTAGAGAGAAGAAACCTTCAGGGAGCTTCAGGGTGCTTCTAGTGATTTTGCATTGCTGGAAAGGCACAACTCTGAATCTGACTCTGAAATATTGTCCACAGCAGTGACAGTACTGAGATTGTGAAATTCATTTATTTAATGCACGTGGCAGGCAGGTAATAATGTATGACAAACAAAACCCTGTACAAAACTATTTAGTATTTGTTACTTGGATGGAGAAGCTCTGTTGAGTTTAGTCAAGAAAATGCAGGGGTGAGAGGAGAGGGCTACAATATGAGAGCCCAAGGATACTTCAGAAGAATGAAAAGGATGGGAACGCTAGCTTGAGAGAAATTTTGTAATTTAAGTATTTGACTAAACAACAGTGGGACTGTAAGGAAAGAAGCTATGTTGTTTAATGTCTCCTGTACCAGAAAAGAAGGACCATTTACTTGCAAATGAGCTGCATTCTATGAAATAGCTAACCACTCCTAAGTCAAAACGAGAAATATTCAGGTAAGAAAAATAGAAGTGTTGCATGGATACAGCACCAGAAAGACAACCTAGACAGTCTTGGCAGTCCTGGGCTGGCTTTGTAGGTGCTGTGAATGGAAAACACTTGTAGACAAGAGGGAATGCTGTAGTCAGCCTGTGTATTTAATATGCAGCGGCCTTTGCAGAATTGCTGTGAAATGCCTGACCTGAGTTGGAAATTGATGATTTCCTTTATGTTTTCCCTTCCCTGTTTTTCCCATTTACACTCTTGTCTAATGGCTTTCTTTTTTTCCTTCAGCAGAGAGCAATTTTGAGCTAGAGAAAAGAATTCCCCCCTTGGAGACACTTAGAAGGTGACAGCTTAGGTAAACAAAGTATATTTTATTTTTCCAAATGAAAACTGTTTGTGAATTTCTTTTCCCCAAGATGAAATGTGAATTTCTTCCTTGAGCATCTTGGTTTTATGAACTAAGGTTGAATATTTTGAATTTCTTCTTGTACTTTTATCATCAGCTGGTTATTTTTTACAAAAAATATGCTGATTTTTTTTATGTATTAGCTTTTGACTAGTGAAGCTTTAATAAAGTGCTATTTTTCAAAATATCCCAAGTCCTTTTTATCATAGGATGATGTAATAAAGACAAATATTCAACCAATAATGAAAAGCTAAGTAATATTTAAGCTCTATTGTATGCAGGGAAGTATATTAAGGCAGATCTAAGAGACACTTTAATGGATTTAGCATTAACAATCAGACCTGGACTTAGTATAAATCAAATACCACTGCATTACAGCAGAATGTACACCCACTCATTCATTAGCGCTGTTCAGTGCAGATTATAAATATTAGTGAAGAAACCTCCAGCTCTTGAGGAATCTTTCCTCAGACATGGCAATAATTGAACAATAATGATGACAGTCTTATTTTTATGAATTGCTATAACTTATTGATTTGCGCCTGGGACTTGAGAGAGCTTTCTCAGCCAGTATGCAACAGGAAATGGTTATAAGCTATTAAAAAGGTAAGGATAGAAGGCAAGACAGACAGAAAGAGAAGAAAAAGAGAAGAGCAACAGTGGAAAGGTGGTGGAAGTAACATTTGGTATCAGATAATTGCAGACATAATCAAGATGTAATGAGACGATCCTAATTTACCAACAAGCTGATACAAGGTAAATTAATTACCCTGCCTTATATATATGTGTTCATGCATATAAATGCCATTGAGAAGAAAAGAAATTATATGTATTTATTTTGTTTTCCAAACAAAAAAGAAGAAACACATGTAAATATTTCATTAATTGCATATGCATAAGAGTACAAGTGCAGGAGGAAAGGGGACTTTGCTGCTGACTCTGATGTATAGCTTCAAAGCAACATAAGCAGTGTACACTTCTGGAAATATGTGATCTATTACTACGAAAAGAGCAGAGCTTTCACAGAATAAATTAGGCTGGAAAAGACCTCTGAGATTGAGTCCAACCTGTGACCTAACACCACCTGGTCAGCTAGACCATGGCATTGTGACTTCTTGTCTTTCCTTATACACTTCCAGGGACAGTGACACCATCCATTCATTCCAGTGTTTAATCACCCTTTCTGTGAAGAAATTTCTCCTAATGTCTAACCTAAACCTCCCCTGGAGCAGCTTGAGACCATGTTCTCCTGTCCTGTCACTAGTTGCCTGGGAGAAAAAGCCAACCCCCACCTGGCTACAAACTCCTTTCAGGTAGTTGTTGGAGTGATAAGGTCACCCCTGAGACTCCTTCTCCAGGCTAAACAACTCCAGCTCCATAGCCACTCCTCTCTGGACTTGTGCTCCAGGCCCTTCATCAGCTTCATTGCCCTTCTCTGGACTCCCTCTAGCGCCTCAATGTACTACTTCCTGAATTGAGGGGCCTAGAACTAGACACAGTACTCAAGGTGTGGCCTCACCAGTGCCGAGTACAGGGGACTTCCCTTGTCCTGCTGGCCGTGCTATTTCTGATACAGGCCAGGGTGCTATTGGCGTTCTTGGCCACCTGGGCACACTGCTGGCTCATGTTCAGCTGGCATTTGACTAGCAATCCCAGGTCCTTCTTCACTGGTCTGCTTTCCAACCACTCTGCCCCAAGCCTGTAGGATTGCATGAGGTTATTGTGACCAAAGTGTAGGACCCAGCATTTAGCCTTGTTGAACCTCATGCTGTTGTCTTTGTCCCATCTACCTAGCCTGTCCAGATGACTCTGCAGACCTACTGGACAGGCTAGATAGGTCTCCTATCTTCTTTTCGTAAAAGATGTACCAGTATTTGTTAGGGAACCTTTTTCTTTCTTGTATCTCAAAATTGGTAGAAAATTGAATACTCTGTACAGATGTGACTGTAACACTATCATATACCTCTGTTTTGAAGTAGGAGGTGTTTGTGTATATGTGTGTGCATTATTGTTAGCTTTTCTTCTCTCTAGTTTTTGGAAGACAGAAAAGATGTGATTTCACAAACATAAAATACAACTGGAAATGTGAAACCATTTATTTTATTATGCTAAGTTTGCACTGGGACTTACTGAGCTTCAAATAGCTTGGATGTCACCCAGTATAAAGTTCACTTGGACCTTGTGGTATTTTTCTATAACTGTTTATTACAAGAGTAAATTTATATATTTTATGCTGGGAATTCTTTATGCTAGAAATTAATGCTGTAAAAATAACTTTCTGTTTCAATACTCTCCCTATTTCTAATGATCTAAAATTTTCATATTTTATCTCAACCTAATTTCCTTAATTGAGTTTGATCAAGGCCAGATTCTGAATAAGATTCAGCTGTGCAAAAAAGAGTTTTGGTATTCAGAAGTTCAAAATAAAGCTCCACACTGATGGAAATGTAGAGAATTTCATTAATACGTATAATTAAATTGCAGCAATTTTTTTGATTCAAGTCTCCTGCTGAGAACTCTGAGATATTAAATCTTGTAATATAATCCAAAGAAGCATAAATGTTTAGAAATCTTTAGCTATGAGTAAAAATGTCAAAAGTATTATTTTTATATTTTTCTTAAATTCTTTATTCTACAGGTTATGAACTACATCCATATTGATTAGGTTAACGCAGATTGCAACACAATGGACATATACTACCATACAAAGATTTCATACTGTAAATATGCTAAAAAAGAATGATTGTCAAGATACTACAGCTATGGGCACCCTGCCAGTGGTTTTCAGGTTAAGGCTCAGTGAGATAACAGAGAATTAACCCTAGGTGAGATTGCCCTCCCCCTGACAAAATGAAACACCAGGTGAAACCAGAGCAGCAGAGATCTTGTGAAGTCCTTTTAATAGGGGACCTGGGAAACACCCTCTTGGATCAGAAGATCTGAAGGACTAGAAAGTTAATAGGGTGATGTAACCTAGAGGTTTCCTATGTGGGAAGATGCCAACAGCTGAGTAGGTACAGCAACTATTAATCTTATTTGCCCTCTTTTAGCAGCACTAGGACTTTTGCTGGCTAAATCCTTATGCAGCTCCCCATAATAGCAAGAAGAGGAACTTTAGTCTGTATCAAGTGCTGGTCTATCCTTTCTGAAACTGTCACAAAGGGATCTCCATCCTGAGCAGCTGAGACACAGAAGCATGCCCTTGCTGAGCAGTAATGGCTCATGTAGAGATACCCCAACTAGCTCAGGTTGAGTAACACCTCAAATCCCATTTAAAGCATCTGCATTCCATTGTTTACAGTCCTGACAGTATAACTGTGATTAACTAATATTACCTGGATGAGGTGGATCTAATAGTATCAAGAAAACCAATTTTATGTAAAATTTATTTGCAAAATGAACATGACTAGATGTGAAAGTTGTATTACAAAACATGTTCATAGAATCAATGCAAAGGCTGAGGGCTATGTGGACAAAGAAGAAGAAGAATGGAAGCTCCATGTCTGGGATGCCTTCCCTCAAGCTAGAAACTGGGATTAAATTAATGATTAACCATGGTACTTTCTGCCCATTTCATGTGAGCTTTTCCAGGACGTGGATAGAAAGATACAATATAGAAAAATTTCTGTTTTCTTTGTCCAGTGTCAAGAACATAATTTACCTTATTAATGACTTTTCTGGATGACAATTCACCATACTAAGATCTCTGAGAGGGAAAAAAAAGTATAAAAAATAATGTCCAGTTAATCAGTCTGCAAGAAATGTTTTTGACTGTGGGAAGAGATGTGGGTTCAGAGTACCACTGCATAAAGAGAGGTTTTAAAAGAGATGTAAAATAATATGTTGGAACCATAATGATTATCTTTGATTTATTCTAGGGGATTTCTATAGTTATTAGGAATCTCTCTGGAAAAGAAACAGTACATATGTGGTGAGTGAGCTCAGCAAGCAGCCAGGCACCCCTGCCACAGCTGCTCCCTCACTCCCCTCTCCTGCCCGGTGGGAAGAAAATACAAGGAAGGGGAGAAGACTCATAAATGAAGGCACAGACAGTTAAAGATGTGAAGAAAAAGCTATGCATGCAGGCAAAGCAAAGCAAGGAATTCCTGTGGGCATGGGGACATGCAGCCGCTCCCCAGGAAGCAGGGCCTCAGCACATCTAAGGATGACTTGGGAACACAAATGCCATAACATCAACTGTTCCCACCTCCTGCTCCCATCCTGAAGCTGTTCTTGCTGAGCACCATGTCATACGGCACAGGACATCTCCTTGTCCAGTTGGAGTCTGCAGGGAGAGGTTGTGTCCCCTCCCAGACTCTTGCCGCACTCAATCTTGCTCACTTGGAGGGTGCAGAAAGGATAAGACACAGAGAAAGCCTTGGTGCTGTGCAAGTACTGTTCACTAGCAGCCGCAGCATTGGTGTGTAATGAGGACTATTTTCAGTACAAACTGGAAGCACAGCACTTTCTGGGCCACTTTGAAGAACATGAACTCCTTCCCAGACAGAACCAGTGCAATGAGAAATGGAAATGAAAATGAAACCTGGGTTTTTCATTTCTCAAGCTGCATGGAGCAGTCATATTCTAGAAGAGGTGCACTAGCCTCCAGGCCAAAGCAGAGAACTTCAGTAGTATTATTCTTCTCACTGGCATTCAGAATTGGCATATTCTTTAATTAAGATTATTATTTTGAGTGACCTACTCCTTTGCCATCTATTTGTGTTCCAACATCTTTGGAGTTAGGAATAGGAATCTGATGTTTACAAATTCACTGAACTGTCATGTGCTCACAACACTCTGCTACAAGTCTAACATATATAATATTTCAGTTCAGACACAGTGTGTTGCATGGTACTATTGCTATCGCAGTTCTTGATTGCTTCAGTCAACAGACTCTAAAGTTGTGATCACCAAAAAGGAAGAAATATATTCTATCTGTTGACCATGGTGGACAGGAGATAGTAGCTGATCAAAGAGTTCTGGCATAGTATCAGCATTAGGTATTATGGCTGTACAATAATTAAATTTTTTTATTGGGCAACTAAAATTAATAATAACCAAATGATTTGTTACTGCTCACTGGCAGGGATGTTGTTCCCTTGGAGGGTAAAAATAACAAGTTATTTTTTGAACCTGAAGAGTAGCAGACAGCAATTCCCAACTGCTGGCTAGCTGAGATGAAAAAGATGTATGTCTTGAGAGCAACTCTGCCTGTACAAAACATGATGTGCTGAAGCTCTTCTACAAACCAGACACTCTGTACTGCTTCAGTGATAAATAAGGATCAGGAGTATACAGATTATTTCAAATTGGTATACTGACAGAAAAAGTTGGTGAGTTGGTTTTGGTTACACTATTCTCAGCCAGATATGCTTGTGTTCCTGGGACTTAAGGGATATTCATTACATGATCCTTGGGCTAGACATAACCTTGATTATTTTTTTCTCTCAAAATAAAAAGGAATATTATACTCTAGAAAGAGGCTGAAGATTGTCAAAATCGAGGAGGTCAATGGAAAATTGTGCTTTTTCTCTTGGATAGGCATGATGATGAGAGATGACTCAAAAAGCTGAATGACAATATATTAAGCCTATGGAACAAAATATGTAGAAAAAGGAGTGAAAAATAAGTGAAAAAAAAGTGTAAAAAAAGATTATGCTAACAGGATCCTGCACTTATGAACTCTTGACTCACTGTTCATCAGATTTTCCTCTGAAAATCAAAAGCTTCCAGTGATTGAATAGAATGAATAGACATAAGGTTGTAGTCTAATTCTCATTTTCTTTTCTTTCTTTGTAAGTTAGGGCTAGCCATTAGCCTGAAGTTGCATCTTGCTATAGAACAGGGGATTGCTCCCTTAAGCTCTTTGCTGGAAGTCCACACGTACAGAGTTCCAATAGAAAAAACCCTAAGTCTTTGGGATGTTTGCCTCTGGGTTTTAGTTCATACATGTTGCTGTTAGAAGTGCCTGTACTACTATCTTTAGTATTATCCTGAAAATATTTTACTCCAAGTGATTTTGTGGGAAAGGACACTATTGTTAGTTTGCTTGCTTACATGTTAAGCTTTTAAAAAAGCACCAACTGGCAAAAAAGCATTCCACTCACTTCACAAAAATACAAGATTTCTGTTGTCAAATATGGTTTTTAAAATAAGCAGAAAGAGGTTTATGACTTGTTCAATGACATTTTGGTAAGTCATGGAAGACAAAACTTTGAAAGCTCTCTTATTTTGAAGGTTTGCAATAAAGAGTATGGCACAGAAAAAGCAAAATAAACCTTTGCCATTCCACTGTCACTGCTTCTAGGTGAAAGCTGTGGTCAGGAACCTGTTAATGCTAGAATGTGTGAGAATCAGAGCTGATTTTCCTGCGCTGTTTTTAGGAAATAAGAGCAACAATTATTTCATACAGGTTCTATAAAGAAAAAGGGCAACATTTGATCATTGCTGACCCAGGAAAATCCTCCCTTACAACCAATTAACTCTGAGTGGTACACTTCCCTGGTACTTACAGATTAATTGCATTTAAAACTGCTTTTTTATCCTGTTAATTAGCATCCATTTAAACATGTTTTGTATTTTTTTTATTAATAGGAAGAACAGATAAAATAATTTTAGATTACTCTGGATGGTCCTAACACCCTGTCCATGGCTAAGTTCTGTTCGCAGAGCTCAAAAACCCCCTGTTTTTTGTAAAATAACATGTTATCTCTCTTAAGCCTATCCTCACTTTTCCTTATGTTTACATAGTCAATGGGCCAAAGTAGCATATTTCAGCTGTTTTGTACTGTGCTGGTACTGTACAGCGGAGGTAACTTCTTTTTACTTAGGTGTTTAACCTGTGGAAAGGCTTCTTTGTGTCATGGCAAGAACATGAAGCACACAGACTGTGTCTGGATTAAATATGTTTTCCAAAATGTACATTATTTCCAGTAACTGCTTTCAATATATATACTGACCAAACATGCTTGGTAAGCTGAATGTTTTCATTCAAATGAAATGTCACAGGTAGTGGAGGTTCTCACAAGAAATGGTGTGTTGCTTAACGTTAAACTAACCAACAAGGAAGGCGTTGTAGATGACATGAAGGTTGAGGGCAGCCTTGGCTGTAGCAATCACTAGATTGTAGAGTTCAGTATCAAACAAAGAGATAGCAGGACAGCAACTAAAACTACAGCTATGGAATTCAGGAAAGCTAACTTTAAGCTGCTTAGGGAGCTTCTTGTACAAATCCCATGGGAGCAGGACATGCAGGATAGAGGGGTCTAAGATGGTTGTTATTTAAGATCACTTCTTCCAGGATCAAGAATGATGTACCCAATGAGAAAGAAATTCAGTGAAGGGATCATGAAACCACTATGGGTGAACCAAGAACTCATGTCTTTACTGAAACATGAGCAAGAAATACACAGGAGGTGGAAGTGAAGTCAGGCCACTTGGAGACAGTATAAAGAGGTAGTCAGAGCAGGCAGATGAGATTAGAAAGGCCAAGGCAAATCTAGAATTTAATCTGGCCAAGGATATCAAGAATAACAAAAAGCGCTTTTTAAATACATGAATACCAGAAGGAAAACAAAGGATAATGTGGGCCCACTAGTTAATGGAGAGAGGAGCCTGATAACAGAGGATGCAGAGAAGGCAGAGTTATTGAATGCTTTGTTTGCATCAGTCTTCATGAATAAGATTACCCTGCAGGGATCTTTGAGCCAAGAGACTAGGGAAAATGAGGGTAGGGCAAAAGACTTTCCCTTGGCCAAAGATGATTGGGTCAAAGAACACCTAATTAAACTGGATATCCACAAGTCCATGGGCCTAGACGGGATGCATCCACAAGCGGTGAAGTAGCTGCTGGACATCAGAGCCAGGCCACTCACAATCATCTATGAAAAATCATGGAAATCAGGAGAGGTGCCTGAGGATGGGAAGACGGCAAGTGTCACTCTAATCTTCAAAAAGGGTAAGAAGGAGGATCCAGAGTACAGAGGCTGATGACCCTCACCTCAGTCCCTGGAAAGGTAATGGAGTGCCTCGTTCTGGAGGCCATATCTGCCCACATGCCCACATGGAAGAAGGTGATCAGGAGTAGTCAGCATGGGTTCACTAAAGTTAAGTAGTGTTCAACCAACCTGATTGCATTCTATGACAAAACAACTGCCTGGATGGGTGACGGGAGAACAGTGGACATTGCCTACCTTGACTTCAGGAAGGTTTTCAGCACTGTGTCCCACAGCATCCTCATAGGCAAACTCAATAAATGTGGGTTGCATGAGTGGACAGTAAAGTAGATTGAGAACTGGCCGAGAAGCAGATCCAGTGTTCAACCAACCTGATTGCATTCTATGACAAAACAACTGCCTGGATGGGTGACGGGAGAACAGTGGACATTGCCTACCTTGACTTCAGGAAGGTTTTCAGCACTGTGTCCCACAGCATCCTCATAGGCAAACTCAATAAATGTGGGTTGCATGAGTGGACAGTAAAGTAGATTGAGAACTGGCCGAGAAGCAGATCCCTGAGAGCTGTGATCAGTGACACAGGGTCTAGTTGGAGGCTTGTCACTAGTGTTGTCCCTAGGGTTGCATACCAGGCCCAGTTTTGTTCAACTTATTCATCAATGACTTGGACAAGGGGACAGAGTGCCTTCTCAGCAAATTTTCTGATGATACAAAACTGGGAGTGATACCACAAGGTTAACCTAGAAATAGGCAGCTGTGTTTAAATAATAAGTAAAACAAGGTGTATAGAACATGGTTACTGGGCTAGAAATGTGAGAGTGTATGTTTTAGATAATGATTAAAACAAGATGTATAGCAAATGCTCACTGGCCAGGAACCAGAGGATGGATGGATGGATGGATGGATGGAACAAGAAAATTAGAGAACAAAGGAACCGTTGATGTATACATCTGGTTTAAGCAAAACTACCAACATAAAAGGACTAAAAGAACAAAGAAGACAGCCAAAGTTCACAAACTAAGCTTCTGGGTGGTCGCAAAATCAGACCCTTGGGACCACCTGGGACCATCTCCTCAATTTAATTAACATGTGCAATATTATAATGAAGGGAGGGGATAGCATAATGATTTTGGGGAAATGATTAACCTATATGTATGGAAACTGTTAGATATGCATGATTTATGTGTATAAAAGACTGGAGGTTTTGGAGCTAAGTATGCGTACTTGGTTGAGCAATCCCCCATACATCTGGCACCACAATAAATACTGCCTGTTTCTTAACACTACATTGGACTTAAGGAATTTCATTCCTGATTTCAGTGACAGGAGGTGTGGCTGACACCTCAGAGGACTGTGCTGCTCTTCAGAGGGACCTTGACAGGTTGGAGAGATGGGCAGAGCAGAACGAGCTGAAATTCAACAAGTACAAGTGCAGGGTCCTGCACCTGGGGTGGAATAACCCCAAGCATCAAAATAGGTTGGGCACTGACCTGCAGGAGAAGAACTCTGAGGAGAAGGACCTGGGGGTCTTGGTGGATGACAGCTGTCTATGAGTCAACAGTGTGTCCCTGTGGCTAAGAAGGCCAATGGAATCCTGTGATACATTAGGAAGAGCATTGCCACCAGGTCAAGGGAGGTGATCCTGCCCCTCTGCTCAGCCCTTGCAAGGCCACACCTGGAGTATTGTGTCGAGTTCTGGGTTCCTCAATACAAGAGGGATATGGAGCTCCTGGAGCAGGTCCAGTGGAGGGCAATGAAAATGATTAAGGGTCTGGTGGACCTCATTTATGAGAAAAGGCTGAGGTAATTGAGTCTGTTCCATCTCGAGAATCAAGATGACTGAGAGGGGACCTCATTAATGTATTCAAGTACATGGATGGGAAGTGCCAAGATGATGGAGACAGGCCCTTTTCAGTTGTTGAAGTCGATAAAACAAGAAGTAATGGACAAAATCTGATGCACGAAAAGTGCCACCTAAATACATGGAAAAAATTCTGTATTGTGCAAGCCACTGAGCTCTGGAAC
>NW_008676376.1:12685-13336 GCF_000695815.1 Acanthisitta chloris
TATTGAAAAAGCCACTGAGCTCTGGAACAGATTGTCCAGAGAGGTTGTGGATTTTTCCTCTCTGGAGGTATTCAAGAAGTGCCTGGATGCAAACCTGAGCATGTGCTCTAGGATGGCCCTGCTGGAGTAGGGAGGTTGGATGAGATGACTCACTGTGGTGCCTTCCAGTCTAACTGATTCTGTGATTCTGTGAAATAGGAAAAAAATTTTCTCTCAGTCACCTAGTACTTTTGTGGCAAATACAGGGAATGAACACATTTCTGTGGTATTTTAAAGTAGAGCAAGTAGAATGAAATTTTCTGTAATTCAAATCAAGAGAATGGTGCTTGTTTTTAGCTCTACCAAAAACCCTACCTTTTCTTGGAGTACAGCTCACTGAGAGTCAAGGCGGCTAACGACTTGGACAGATGCAGTGTATGCTGGGTTAGGAAATGGCTGGGTGGCCTGACACAGAGAGTGGTGATTAATGGTGCTGCATCCAGTTGACGGCTGGTCACTAGTGGTGTTCCCCAGGGGTCAGTGCTGGGCCCAGTGCTCTTGAATATCTTTCTTGATGATTTAGATGAGGGGATTGAGTGCACCATCAGCAAGTTTGCAGGTGACACAAAGCTGGAGGGGAGAGTTACCTGTTGGAAGGCAGGAGGGCTCTGC
>NW_008676377.1:0-996 GCF_000695815.1 Acanthisitta chloris
TCTTCCAACCTGGCTGATTCTATGACTTTGCCCCACACTCCAGCCTCTGTCATTGCCCTGCAGACAGTGGAGCCAGGCACTAACTGGGGCTGGTTGGTCATTCCCACTGCTCCTGTCACTACCTGCCCTTGCAAAAAGTCCCTTTCCAGCTCTCTCATCACCCCAGTTAGGTACTGGAAGGATGGTGAAAGGTCTCCCCAGAGCCTTCTTTTCTCCAGGCTGAACAAGCACAACTATCTCAGCCTGTCTCCAAAGCTGAGGTGCTCCAGCTCTCTGAGTACCTTGCTGGCCTCCTCTGGGCTTGCTCCAACAGGTTCACATCTGACTTCTGTTGGGCATCTCAGATCTGACACAGAAAAGAACTCGTGTGGTAATAAAGTGTCACTAAACAGTTTAGTGCAAGTTAAAGTTCAAGCTTACTACACCAGTTTCAGCCATGAGCACATTTTGCAGAGCAGCTCTTCTGCCCATAGGTCTGTGGTGAGAGGCAGTGGGCACCATCACATCCACTCCTACAAAAAAAACCAGCTGTTGTAGCAAACCAGTATAAAAGCCAGTGGGAAGGAAAGGTGACTTAATGCAATAGATTGCCTGTACCAACCCTGCTTTGATTTGCAGATGAGTAGTTTAAGAGAGAAGTATGTTGAAAACTGGTAATTTGCTGCGACTGGTTCAGGAGGCATCCAGGACTGGAACAGCATTAATGTCATCTGGAGGCACTACTTTCACTTACTACTTAATCACCCGATTAACAACTCAGGCAAAAAGCCACACACACTTGATGCAAATATCTAGCTATCCATTAGGCATAATAAGTGAAATGAAATTACCATGAGGATATTTCTAAATCGGCTAATAATTGCTGTGTTTTTACAAGCTAGTAGCATTGCTTACCTGATGAGGGGTAGACATCAATGCCTATTTGCTGCATGCAGTTAGTATATGCCCTGGAGAAAAACTTTCTCCATCCACACTGCCATCCGTGATAAGCAGGAA
>NW_008676377.1:1007-5326 GCF_000695815.1 Acanthisitta chloris
ATCCTTTCCTTATGTTTGCTCCCTGGTTCATAACACTGGTTGTGTCTCAGGACTGAATTTCAGCCTAAATTTCATGCATTATTCTCTTTTCACAAAAGTGCTGCTGACACAATGTACACATTAGGGCATGAATAGTTCTGAATATTTTTGAAGAACATAATAAAAGACGTTTTCAAAGGAAGGAGAAATAAACACATCAAGCCCTTTTTTTAATATGCCTGTGAATCTGTGGCATTTGCAAACAGAGCAATGACCCAACGAAATCTACATTTGGAGCCAAGTAGTGTTGATATAGGATTTTCTAGGCACAGCAGACAACAGAGCACTTTGCAAGCACAAGTGTGTTTGCCTTTGTACCTCTGTGTGTGTGTTGGAGCCAGAAAGAAGGAGCCAGACACCTCAGGGAGTTTGCAACCTCTTGTGTTAGAGCTGAATACCCTCTAACTTCAGGGTGTCTTTATTTTTAAACTACAAAATCACAGGATCACTAAGGCTGGAAAAAACCTCTGAGATCATTGAGTCCAACCCGTGACCTAACACCACCATGTCCACAAGACCATGGCACAAAGTGCTGCCTCCAGTCCCTCCTTAAAGACCCCCATGGGCAGCACATTCCAATGTCACAGACTCTAAGCGAGTCTGTGCACTGCAAAACAGTGAGATTTACTTACCAGTATATGAGTTAAGAAACTGATATGATTTCTCACCTATAGATCTTTCCTCATCACATGTTACTCTGCTGTAGGTATCAATGTAGGAAAATTGCTGTGGAAATGATTCAGGGGCTTCAAAGAGTGAGATAGAATTTTATTTTTTCAAATAGAAAATTCCTGTGGAAATGATTCAGGGGCTTTAAAGAGTGAGACAGAATTTTATTTTTTCAAATAGAAAATTGCTCACATCGAGCCCATTTAGACACAGATAACACATTCCAGCACATCACATTATACCCCAAGACGACGGCGCCAAGAACTTAAAAATGAACAAACCTATTATAAGTTAGCGAGTCAATTCACAGAAAAGACTGAGCAGCAAGAAACTCGTGACCAAACCAGTGTTTAAATACATTTCTAATACAAGCCAACCATACCAAATCCACCTGTGAACAGTGCACATAGTTTCTCTGTATTTTTTCCTCCTCTACTCTCACGATACACAAAGACCTGCTTTAAATGATTTTAGAGTTTAGGATTTTCTAAATGGCTTGCACGGTTTATGTTTTGATCTAATCTTGTGAGGTACTTAATATCAGACAGGGTAACAGTATCCTGACAGGTTTTTCCACCCAAGAGCAGACACAGGTTTGGTGGACCATGTGCTACAACCACACAGCATCCAGAAAAATGATGTAACTGGAGGTTTCTGCTGAATCCTCCTGTGCAAAGTACTAAGAATTTTGCTTTTAAAATTTTGACAAATACCTTCAAAATATTATGACGCTTTTTCTACAGAAAATTGTGATAGATGTTCTAGACTGTCTTGTTCTACAGGATCACATGAGGCTGTTGGGAGCAGTGTTAAGATCCAGAAATTTTCTCAGCAAAACTGGAGATATCAGCAATCTGAAGTAATAGAGTTAGTGTAAAAAAACCAAACACTGCAATCCATCTCAATAAAAACATCATCTGAAGATCAGGTATGCTTAGCCTGTGACTGGCAGATGAAAAAATGGTAATTTTGGAACACATTCAAGGATTTTTCTATGTCTTGTCACTGTGATGAAAGACAAATTATATGTTAAAGCCCCATGTGCTGTGGTTTAGGGTATCCCTTCAAGCTATGGTAGCTGAGGACATGGTTTAAAAATCTTAATTCATATTTTATTGCTAATTGTTTACCAGACTGATGAATGCTATGCACTGCAGACAGCTTATCTGCACACAGCTCTTAGCAATACACTTTTTCAAGTCAAAATCAGAGACAACATCCAAGCTGCAAAACGTAATCAGACACTCTCATCCTCTTTGAACAGCCTAATAAATAAACATAAATACATAAATACTGCAGAACAAGAGTGTTGTCCTTGCACCAATAGAGGTCTCTTGTTTACCTGTGGCCAGTAGTAAAAACTTGGTTTTATCTTTAGAAAGGGTATTTCATATTTTTTGCAATACAGCAAAATAAAGCCTGAAGGTAATTCCTAACCTACTGTGACAGGACCCAGTGTGTCTGTTACCCTGTAAGTACCTCCCAATAGGCTTTTTCAGCTTAAAGCTTTTGTAACAGAAATGCTTTGGCTGTACCATAGGCAAACGCTGCAAATTAGCACCACTGAGAACATCAAATCTTCCCAGAGCACGAGGTAAAAGGAGACTCAAATATAAACAGTCTTCCAGTTTCTCCTTGTTGTTTTCAGTTTGACAATCCAGTCCAGCACACACACAACAGGGAACACTACCAACCTTAACTGAAGAATTATCACTGACATAAGAAAATACTTAAATGAGGAGAATCTCTGCACAACCCTTTTTCCAATAGCTGCAAATGTATGTATGAAAAGACAGGAGACAGTTCCTTTAAGCAAAAAAATAAAGCATATATTCTTAAGCAGCAAGATAAATGTCATTTAAATATACCCATAATATTGTCCACCAAATGCTGATATTACAAACTCACTGTTTTTTGCAGTCCCTTGAGGAAATATTCCCAGGGAGATATCTAACTGCAATACCACTCATCACACCCTGAGATACAACTTGGGATGCATTCATGCAGGTAAAAAGTCTACCCTAGCAAAGTCTACCCTATAAATACCAACTTGGTCTGGATTACTATTTTTAAATTACCTTTTATCGTATTTTAAAGACCTTAATCTCTGACATACAAAAACATTTTTGAGCTTGTAAGAGCTTTAAGGGTAGTCACCCCTTTGATAATCCCTTATCATTTTACAAAATGTAGGGATTTAATATTGCTTTCACTTGTTCAAAGATACACAGTGCAATAAAACTTACAAATACCTGAAAAATTAATTTTTGACATTGCATTTACAGTAGTTTTAGTGAGTGCTTATATGTAGTCATTAGTCAAATGACTCTTCCTCCACCAAAAATAAAAAATAATCCCTTTTTTATATATGAGATGCTTGTTTTCTGACAGTTGACCATGACTTGGCTATGCCAAACAGATGGAATGTGTTGCTGTCTCAAAAATACTAAGTGATGCCATCATGTTCCTCAAAACTCTACTCTCAGCACTGAAATAAAATTCCAAGAGAACAGCAAAGGTCTGTTTTCCCTTTCATAGCCCCTGGTGCCCATCAGACAGGCAAATTCAGTCCAACCTGTGTCCCAGAGACCCTTTGAGCTGGCATGGCATGACTCACTCTGGTATCAGCAAAGGAACTACTTGAGAGCTTGCAGTAACAAAAAGACATGTTTCCCAAATAAGCTGATTTTAAATTTGAATCCCTTCATTTTTCAGAAGACTTTGACAAGATGTGTCTCCAGGATTGCCAGTACTGCTGAACTCATATCCGTTTGCCTGTGGCTGCTCAGATCCTGCTCAGCTGATAACCTCTGGATGATATGAGGTTTTCAAAGTGCTGGTCTTCTGCTTTTTCTTTCACTCTCTGCTCCTCCAAGGTGCACACGAGTTTATCCCTTTCTTCAACCACTTTCATCATCTCTGTAAAAATCTCATCCTCCTCATTCAGATCCTTCTCATTTTTAAGGCTGACTGAAAGATCACAAAACGAGGCTAAAATTAGATCACTGTTCACATTTTACCTGTTGGTGTACAGCTGAAAGCAGAGCTGTCAGAGAGCACAGGAGCCTCAGCCACTCTGATCCTTTCTGGAGCAGAGGGTTGCACACAGCCATGCTCTGTGTCCCTGTGGGCTGGGCACACTGTCTGCTTTGTCTTACCATCAATGGCCATTTTCTCTCTCAGCTTTTGTTCCAGCCTGCTTTGGTGGTCCTCCAGTTCTAGCTCTTGGGCTCTAGGTACAGCAAAAAGTATGTTAAAGAATAAGCTTTTTTTCCAGTAAAGATATGCAGGTTAATATTATTTCAACCAAGAGACTGCATGTTCTATTTATCCAGTGTTTTCTCCTCATGGCAGTAAAAGCTAAAAGGTTTGCCTGTGCCAGCATCACCACAGCCACTCCAGAAGGGCCACTACCAGCTCCTGCATTATGCATCAGGTTAAGCTCCCTCTACACTGCAATGCTTTAGCTTTTAACCATCTCTGCTCTGCTGGTGGCAGCTTTTGCTTTTCTAGCTGTTCTTCATAGACTGTGTGAGCAGGAAACGTTGCTACCACAACACCTAATGACACTTGGAGGGGCAAGAAAAGGTTTGGCCCCTGGCAGGGAATAG
>NW_008676377.1:5354-10390 GCF_000695815.1 Acanthisitta chloris
AGTGTGTTTCCAGAGGAGCCAAGGTGAGGGAGCTGCAGCCAATATTGTTTCCATCAACCACAACAGTGGCATCTGACGTGGGTTTTATCCACTTAGTGTATCTGCTTGTTTCACTGTGGTAGTGAATTCCTAGACATTTCTTTCCTGTGTTCAAAATAAAAACTGCAACGAATTTGTCAGACAATTTTTCTTCCCCAGGAGGAAGTGCCCCAGTGTTCACTAGACCCATGTTAAGCAAAGGTAAAGCATCTTCAGAGTATCATATGGGATTGACACAATTGAATCCCCATGAGAGGGAAGGCTCAACTGCAAATCTATCTTCAAAACAGATTTTAAGCTGCTCTATGTTTACTCCACAACTGTCTCAAACTGCAGCACCCAGCAAGATGTTCAGGTGTATTTTGAGTACAGTTTTTCCCCCTCCCCTCCCCATCTTTGCTTGTCCTTACTTACATAATCAGGAGCTCGGACTCGTAACGCATTAATTTATTCTTCTCCAGAACCAACTCAAACCATTCATGGAGCATCTGAGCTTCATCCTTTGTGCCTGAATCTGTATAAAACAGGAGACCTCAGTGTGCATTCCCAGCTTGCTTTCCAATGCTTTTGCCAATCAAGTTCCCTTTCATTAGTCTTCCTGTGTAGGCCTACATGAGTTCAAATGGAGATGGTTTTGCTGTATGCAACTCACAACAGGTGTAACATTTTTGTCTACCTTTGGCTGAACATTGTGGCTTTTTGCAGTTAAAGATGTATTAGATTTTTAAAAGAACACTTTTGCTTTAAGGTTTTTCCTTTCAAATAGTCATACAGATTTTCTTTTCAATGGGCATTTTTTCTTTCCCTTAATTCTGCCTTTGATAAGATAGTTCCTCTGCTGCAACTGGACTTCAGAGCTGAACTATATGTCCCAGTGAATATATATTCAGAGCCTTAGGTCTTTGTGTGCCACCATAAGAAGTTATGCTCAAGCTCTGATCTATTTTACTGTTGGTAAAAGCATTGCCATTGCAGGTGTGCATCAGTCCTGCACAGACACAGAGGATTACTGTTCCCTTTTTGTTATTTTCTTGATTAGGCAAAAATATTCCTTCTTTTAACTTTTCCTGTTTATACTTTAACATCTCTATGTCTGTAATAAAAGACTATGGACTGTAGATTGATTGAGGTAAACAAAGATAATGCACTTGTCAAAAAACCACACTTTAACATCTCTGTGTCTGTAATAAAAGACTCTGTACTGTAGATTGATTGAGGTAAGCAAAGATAATGCACTTGTCAAAAAACCACTCATTTTAGCAAAATCCTCAATGCAAGCTGAAATAAAAATAGCCCTTGTTTTCCCTCCTCCTCCACACCACAGAATGCCCCCCAAGTGCTCCCAGGGGCATTTTCTTTCTGAGCTTTCGAAATGTTTGTTCCTAATAATGTTAGTAGTTTTTTAGGTCTGAGAGAGTCCTTGATGCCTTCAAAGGGCACAACAAGCCAATGAAGTGTTTTGCACCATGCAGTGCAACAGATCTTTGTAAAGGTCAGAGGGAAAACGTTTTGTGAGTCTGTTTTGTGAGCCACATTGGCTTTTTCTTACAGCATGCTAAAGCAAACCTTTCCTCCTGGCTTGCCCAGGTCTCCTTTAACTGAGATCCACTTGAAAGTCAAACCTGGTTCTCATTTCTATTTTCATCACTTGTGAGGGAATGAGAAGCTGCAGAGGAGTGTTTACTGAACAATGTTCCCAAAACCTGAACCTCCTGCTCTCCAGACTGATGCTGTGCTGTCCCTCCTCACAGTCAGCACACAGCACAGGGGCTTGGCCAGTTTGTGCCTCTTTAGGAACAGTTAAACCTCATACTCCTTATCTCTACAGGTGTTCAACTAATGTCTTTTGACTCCTGAAAATTCTAACACACCTTGTCTATGCTTCTTAGGAAATCAAAAAGTACCTACAACAGGCACAGATATTTGTTCACCTTCCAAACCATGGAGAGATTTCTTAACGTTCTTCCAACGTAGATTTTCTCCTCTAGCATCATTCTGCACTATTTGTTTAGTCAACTGATCCGTTATGCTAATTTCAGAGGAAAACGTGTGTCGAGATTTTTATTTCTGTATTTTCTTGTAGGCAGAAGATCTCCATAAGCCTCCACAAATGTCAGTGCAAAACAAAGCAAAGGTACATCAGTGGTTTATTATTGTAATATTTAGCATTTTGAGCCAGAATAAAGGGAATAATGGGTACGAAATATTATTCATAAGACTGATATCATTTCTTGTTGGTTTTTTTTTTTAATGCGTGAATTGTTGTGACTACAATTAGAAGATCATCAAAGCCTCATTTTGCTCCTCAGCCTTGGTGGCAGTTGTTTTGCACCCACGCATGTTCTCCTCTCATTCAGCTGAGGAGCTAATGAATAACTCCCCCTAACAAAGGGGCCATTCATCCCAGGCTCTCCGAGTTATTAGGGGAGGGTTGCATAAATGTCACTGCAGACTAGTGTTGCAGGCCTGCCTCTAAATTTGGTTATTCACAACCTTTGCAGCTCAATATTATTGCTGAACTGTGATCGTTTTCTAATTACCTTAATAATACCTATTAAATCACTTGAATTGCATAAGCACAGACCTGCTTAAATACAACTTAACCTAATAAACACTGGTCATTCATTAAACAATAACACTCATTATTTTTAAGAAGGCTGAACAGAATATTAAACCCACCAATTCCTGCACCATTACACATATGTTACTGCAAGCAACAAAGCACTCGTGTTTTGTTTGGGAAACTTTGAGCTTCATGTTTGAGCACCAGAGGAGTTCCTGAGAGACAGGAACATCCTACGTTTCAGTATCTGCCCTATTTGTAGCTGGCCACCTACACACAAGCAATCAACAGGGAGAAAAAAAAATAGTACTTTCACCTTAATGAGGGCAATCCAATTACTAAGGATGGTAAGAGAATGAGAAGCATCGATCTCTTGGCAGACAGCCTTCTTTAGGAAATGCAATTGTCAAAACAGCAAAAACAAGAGATGGCTCTAGGCCATTCATCCTGCTGGTCCGTGTCTATCCCAAAAGTTAGAAGCTTCTCGTCCCTGGGTATTTTTTGAGGTTTCCAAACCAGCTTTATACAACTCAGCAGAAAAAAAGCTAATGCTCAAGAGCTCAAAGCCTTTTTCGCAGACTTTCTCACGGGCTGTACAGTGAGTGCCGTGTGATAAAAGGTTATGTTTTCATTCAAGAAGAAAGATTCTAGCCTTTTCAATAGCATGTGAAGTAGAATGATACTATCAATTTTAGGAAATTAATTAATAAATTTAACAGCTTGGGCAAATTTTAGCAAAATCCTCAGCACAAGCTGAAATAAAAATAGCCCTTGTTTTCCCTCCTCCTCCATACCACAGCAAGCCCCCCAGGTGCTCCCAGGGGCACTTTTTTTCCTGAGCCTGTGAAATGTTTGTCACTAGTAATGTTAATAGTCATTTAAGTCTGATGGAGTGTTTGATGCCCCTGGCTGAACTGATTAGCTCGGTGTCAGCACAGCAAGGCAATAGCTGCTATGAAGCAAAGCATTAAAAACAGCAGCAGGTAGGGACTGGGCTGGGACACCTGGCTAAGGCAACAACAAGATCAGGTGCCAAAACATATCTAGGTTTCTGTATTGTGCAACTGCCTGCCAGGAAAGCACACGGTTCAGTTTTCTAAATCAAAGATGAATAAAGACATGTTTTCTCCCAGGCTGTCAGCTCCCCAGAGTCCCTTCAGCACTCAACCACAGCCCCTCTGAAGTCCCTTACACACATGGCTCACACTCCCATCCCCACTCTGAGCCTGGCAGGAGCTCCTACATGTCTCATCCCTCTGTGGGAGGTCTCTGCAGCTTCATGCCACGTGTCCTGGGCAGCAGTGGCAGATGCCCCAGCCCTGGGTGCTTGGTGCTGCAGCAAGGCTCACCTTGCATTTGGCTGGGCCCAGGATGACATCCCTGTTATCTTCTGCCCACTGGGGGAAAAACCCTGTGCTGTTTGGGGCTGTGTGCCTGCATGCTGCTGCTGCTATAGTATGGCCAGTGACTCTAATCATATTACTGGCATTTCACACTCCAGGAGAAGTCATTAAGGACTCTGTTACTAGGCACAGGATGCTGCTGGCTTGGTAACTGAGATACAGCTCCTGGAAACCACACTGGATCCCTCCAGAAGATGAAATTAAGCTCAGGATGAGATTTTTTTTAAAAAAAAAAAAAAAAAAAAAAAAGAAAAAAAAAGGAGGGGAAGGAAGAGTGAGGTGTGGGAAAACGTAGATTCAGGTTCAATAGGAAGGTAAATAATTCCAAATCTGTGATAACCAACAGAAAACTTACAGCATTCAGTGTAAAGGTGCTTGAGCTCACAGAGGTTGAGGAAAAGGTTAAGCAATGATTTTCGTCCTTCCTGTTATTGTTTCTTTCCAGATTTTTCACCAAACTCTTTTTCTGTGACAAGCATTAAAACCCCTTTGCTTTGAAACATGAAAAATCTCACCCCCAAACAAACAAGCACTGCTTCGTGTACCTGCTTCTCCTCTTAATTCTCTCTCCAGTTCAACACCAAAAATCTCCAGAGCTCTTTGTCTTTCCTCCAGTTCTTCTAGTTGGCGCTGGACTGCCTGCAAAATCGGAATGATATAAAGGCTACAGACATACCTTCAAAACTCAGAGACAAGAGATGGTCTCAGTGGCTAGAAAAACAGCTCAGAAGGGTCTGGGAGGAGTCATGGCACTTGTCAACTCCTGGAGTGCATCAGGTGCCTAAGCAATTTCATGATTCCACTAGGTATCTACCATATTTTTATGTGCTTTTCTCACATTCGATGAGGTTGATGCTGTTTCCTCTTTCTATCTCAGTGTCTCTTCAGTATATTCTTCTCTTATTGCCAGTCACTATTTGCTCTTGTTCCTCATACACAATTACAAAACTCTGATGATCTCTTGGGGCACACGTGGATTTGTCATGTAAAGAGATGCAGGGCCCTGCTCCTGATGGCTGGGGAATTTCAGC
>NW_008676377.1:10434-23104 GCF_000695815.1 Acanthisitta chloris
ACACTGGGTACCCCTAACTATCCTCACTAGTCGCTCTTGGGAGACAAAGGGAACATCTGTGAGCTACAATTTCACCTGTGCTTTGTGAAGCCTCTTCAGCTCCTCTTGTTTAATCAGTTGCTTTGTCTCCTTCTCCAGCTTCCTCCTCCTTCTGAGAGCCCTTTTGGCCTATGAAACAGACAGAGAGAAAAAAAAAGGCAATCAAAGCCTAAGTATGCCATTACAGGTTCCTCAAACCTTCCACAGATTCACAGAGCCACTGAGGCTGGGACAGATCTCTGGAGACTCTTTAACCTGAGTTAAACAGTGTCTATCAATAAAACCTGTTTGCCATTGCTCTGCCTTGCCATTAACCCAAGCTGTCCTGAAGTTCTTCAAGGCTGTGGTGTTCCCATTTTGGAGAGGACAGAATGTATGAACACTATAGACAAGACGATTAAAAAATTAACCAGCCAGGAAGGCACTAAAATTTTTCCCACCAAGTTTTGCCAGTTACAAACAGTGGTACCAGCAAAACAGCAGCTAGAACTGGCACCAAAAGGGGCTTAGGCTGAAAGAAACATGCTGAGTGGGGAACTGGGTGCATTCAAACTGAGGCACAGCTCACGCCTGTGTGTGACAGCTGCTCATTTACCCCATTTCTACAGCTCCCCAAGCTCTGCCCAGTCCTGCCTGACCTGGCAGGGGCTGCTCCCACCCAGTTTTCTCCCTTCTCTCCTTGATTTTGTTCAAAGCTTATTGAATTCACCGTAACATCATCCTAATATAGATTGTCTTTCCTGTAACAGGAGAGATGAGTAAAGAATTCTGACATCTCAGCACAGCCTGACACAGAGCCACCAGTGAGATATATTGCCACACATTGCTGTGCTTCTGCCTCGTGGCACTTCAGCTCCTCTGGAGCTGCACCACTGGGTTGCCATTTGAAATCCTACTTAGCTTTCAGCTTGGCTGATTCCTCAGTGCACTGTACTTTGCTTTCCTTCCTCTTCTCCCCACAAAGGCAACAAATCAAAAGGCCACCTCATACTATTAATTCCACTTCTGATATCCTCCATGGGAAAGAGATAAACACATTTCTGATGAGCTATTCAGGCAATAAAAAGCTCTGTTTCCTCACATCAGAGCTGGGCATCAAGAGTTCACTCTGCTTTAACCCTGTGGCTCCTGCAGGCCCCAGAACCAAGCGAGGGCTTGGGACCCCAGGACACTGCTGACCCTTTGGGCACAGGCTCTGGGAGCAGCTCAGAGGCTCAGGCACTTGTGCTGATTAGGATAAACAGAGTGTTTTCCAAGCAACCTGCCTGTAGAGCTTCTCAAATGAAGCTGCATTTCCCCAAAGGAAGTCTGCATCTGTTTGGTTTAATTTTTTCAATGGTTTGCTTGTTGGGCTACATATTAAGGCCACTTAAGGCTGCAGCTTCAAAGTGGTTCCAGTGAAACATGTGTGTTTGTTAAGACCCTCTCTGTCAGACCTGGTGAAACCAAAGAGCCAAAAAGGAAAAAGAAATTTCAATGTTCATCTGTCTTGAAGAGTTTTAATGTATTTTCTCTCCATGACACACAACCTGCACTGAGAAAACCTTCCAATCCCCACTCTGAGAAATTGCTGTGTGTTTTAGATCAATATCGTATGATGAATCTCAAACTCAGTCCAACTAAAGAAACACCTTTTTGTTTCCAAGTCAAGGTTACCTTGTGTGTTAATGAAGACTTGGATTCCAATTCATCATCAGAGGATGAAGTAGAATACTCAGTAGCTTGTTTCCTGACAGGTAGGTGTTCACGTCCTAAAACGCAGGAACAAAATAGTCAGTGAAGCAAAAAATATTGTTCTTTAACTTAAACAGACACTCTGCACCTGTCCTGGGTTCTAATCAGCAGCACCTAGAGCAATTTGGAAATTCAGCTGGCAGAATTAATTACATTTTTGATCCCTGTCAAAAACTCTGTCTGGGTAGATTTATATTTTTAGGTACTACACACAAATAAATTAATTCCTTGAGCACCCTGTGTGTGCTTGCTGCTCTGAACACACTCAGTGGTCATTAAACCATATAGCTGCAGTTAGCCATGCTCCTCAAATGGTTGTGTGGGGCTCACTGTACAGTGTAATTGAATGCACAAAGTCTGAGCCAGCTCTTAAACAAATTACCCTTATGTGGCTTGTAGCATCTGGCACCCATTTTTACTACATGACATCTGCTCAGTGTAAAATAGTTGGCGTCAGAATGTCTGGTCATATAAAAAAATCACAAATGTAATCAGAAGCAAATGGACTAGGAGAACAAGGCTTTATCACACAGCCTCGTGCAACATAAATATTTCATTAATTATGTCTAAACAAACGTCACTTATTTTTCTGCTTTAGGAATATTATCACATCACTGGGTTGTTGATTAAAATGCCATAAGAACTCGGGAAAATCCATACATCACAACAATACACTCCATGAGGAAAACTCGCAGGCTCCTTTGGAAGAAACATGCTTTCAAAATTATAAATTAAATTACATTTAATTGCAGCAATTTTACCGTGCCTGTTTTTCCAGCATATTGTTTCAACTGGGTGTAAATATTTGAATTTCTTCTTAATTTTTCTAAGGCATAGCTTCATTCTCTTTATTTCAGAAAATAAAACCACTTTTGGAACATCTGTCCCTGTGCTTCAACTTGCTGCAGGGTTAATGCTGAGCAGCTGGCCGTGCTGGCCCTGGACACTGCTTCAAGCTCACAGTGCTGGGTTTTCAGTGTCCATCAGAGGTAACATTTGGCTTTCCAGGGGCAAGTTCTATCCAGATTAAAACCACTTCCCATTCTCCCAGTGTAAATGGAAAGCAATAAAAGCAAATCCAAGCCATTGGAGGCAGAAATTCCAGTTTTCCTCAGCAATCCCAGTCCCTGTGCTCAATGAAGCTGCAAGCTCAGAGGGCTCAGTGGGGCAGACCTGGGTCCTGCCCTTCTGTTTGGGGTCCAGACCCCAAAGTCCCAGGATGATCTGACATACAGCCCTTCCCAGGTGTGGCAGACATCAGTCACTACTGCTTTTGAGGAGTAAATTTTCCCTGTGCCATCAGAGGTTTGCAGTACTGCCCTGTGGTTATGTCACTGGAGAAATCAAATTCCACAGTATGCAAAGGGCAAACCTCCCAGCCCAGCAGGGCTGGAAGCACAAGCAATTACACGCTCCCTTTCTTCTCTCAGCTGTGCTGGGATAAGTGATGCTTCCCCATGTCCTCCCCGTTGAGAAGCATCAATAATTTAAGAAGTGTTAGCAGGGCTGGAGGAAGAGCAGCCTGCTCTAACCCAGGGCACTGCCTCCTCCTGCTCTAACCCAGGGCACTGCCTCCTCCTTGGGGTGTGACTGGGGATCTCTGGGACAGAGGGAGCATCAGTCACCTCCCCAAGGACTTCTAAGGGGCATCCCATGAGCACAAGGAAGATGATGCTTGCTCATGGAATAGATTCATAATGTCCCCAATCCTTCCAGGGCCTGTCTGCTGCGAAGAGTCAGGTGTTTGCACCTTACTCTGAAAAAAGCTAAGCCATTTTAGATTGCTGCAAGACAGTTCAGCCTTCCACAGGACATAGTACCTAAATCCCTGTTGGCCAAGATCTACCCAGCTGCTATCAGCAACACCTAACAATGCTGCAGGATGAAGGAACATGAGCTACTCAGTGATGAGGCACTGGTGGATCTACCTGTGCATGTTGAGTTATGGTCTCTGTCCAGTTACTGCACATACATTTCACAGCACTGATGTTCTCTGCTAATATTCCTGGGATCACTGAAGCATGAGGTGCCCAGAAACACAGGACAAAGAGTGACAGGATTGGGGTAAGAGTACAGGATTTTGGCTTCCAGATGTGTGGTCCTGCCATTTTTCATGGATATAGAAACAGTGGGACCAATGCATTGCAGTAACCATTAAAAGGGTGAGTGCTGAGAGCTCTGCTCAACTATTTTTCTTTGGCTATTTCTTTGTGAGAGAGGCCAGAAATATGCTCTAAAGTGTACCCCAGATGCAAATTTCAACTTCAAGACAACTATAACTGTACCCCAGATGCAAAATTCAACTTCAAGACAACTATAACAAGCATAGTAAGACATGACCTCACTGAGTGAATGTGCTTTATGCAAAGCAAGAGAAAAATACCACATTCAAAAATTCTTTTTTAGAAAAAAAAACCAACAAAACCAAACCCAATGAATAACAACAAAAAAACCCCAACCACAAACCCACCCACACTACAGTCCAAAAAACTTTAAAAACAGAGAAAACAACCCAGAAAAGCCCTCAAACCAGAAGTTAAGTGCTATTATATATAGTAATTATAACAGTAATGAAATAATTCCACTCATGTCCTCACCTGTGGAAGGATAACACAGCCTATTTTCTGGAGAATGGTCCTTTGGGACAAGCAGAGATGACATCAAGGAATCCTTTTCTCTTTCATGAGTTTCACTTCTCAGTCTATTGAAAAGCAAGCCAAAACTACCTTTTTGTGCAGAGTCTTCCAGATTGCCCTTGGAGGTGTTCTTGGGCTCTGGAGAAGAAAGAAGATTGGACTTTTCCTTGCGTATACACATGGCATCCATGGGAGCCCCTGGAGGAGTGTCTTTAAAGGTAAACTTTTCTAGGAGTCCTGGCACATCCTCCATCCTAGTGCAAGAAGATTTCTGAGGTATACTGGTTGTGTTGGAAGGCCTGGTGTGAGGACTGTAGGATGTCAAGGACACCTCCTCACTGTAATCCCTTGGAGACATCTCTTCACGGCCAACAGAACAATTAGGTGGATTTGGGAAAGGGCTCCCATCACCTAAATATTCTCCTGACCACTCCCTTACTTTGAGATCCTGTTGCTGAGTGTTGTTGTTGTTGCTGTTCCTTTGGCTTAGGGAATGACCAGGAGTGCTGGGGAAGCTGAAGGAAATTCGTTCTGAAGAGGCTTTGACTTTGCTCTCTGAGTCCTGTTTTAGCCTCTCTGGAGTAGAAGTTAAAGGCTCCCAAATGGACCTTTTGAAAGCACTGGCTATGAGCCTCAGTGGTGACTTGGGCTGGCCAGCTGCATGCTCCCTGCCAGCCACATCTGGACTCCTCAGAGCATCTTTTGTGTCAGCTGGCAGAGCTGGTGCAGCATCGACCGCAAGTAAGAGAGGCACAGGACGACCAGGTCGTTTGAACACACCTTTCTGGCAGTCAGCACCCTGCTCTCCAGTCCACAGGGCTCCACTGCTGTGACAGCCTGGACTGCTTCCACCCACATCTGTCCTGCTTGAGTAATGCAAGTGTTGCTCTTGGGTACAAAGCCCCAACCTCTGGTTTGCTTCCTTTAATTCTTGCTCTAGCTTTTCTTCTGAGTGCTTGGTATTTTTGCCACCTTTCTCTTTCAAATCCAGAGATGAGAGCACTTTTTTCTTCCTATTAACATCTTCTGGTTTGGAGATATATTTCCATGTTTTTCCCTTCCAGTCCTGGGTTGAGTATGTCCCAAAGTCACTGTCTGTATCTTCGGACTCAGAAAAGTCAGGAGGGATCTGTAGAGAGCCTGCAGTGCTGCTCTGAGAAGGGCAATGGGGAGCACAGTGGTCCATGTCCTGAGGCATCTCTCTGCCTTTTCCTTTGCTTTGAAGTACTGGGCTGTAAGCTTTGAAATGTCCACTTGTATTTTCTGGTGGTTTCTTGTAAGTAGCCAACTGTGAAGTGCATGAAAAGAAGTTGTTTTAGGGACATTAAAGTACTGCTTTGTGTATCTTTGATTTCATGCAATATTTTAATCCATTTAAATCTTAACATAATACTAATAAACATAATATTTAATTTATGCACACATACATATGTGGATGATAATAAAATAAGAAAAGCTCTTCTCCATAAAAGGCTAATATTTCTCTAGGAGTGGAGATCTAATACTACTGGAAATTTCAATAGTCCAGAAATAATGTTATTCAGGCTAAGAATCTGTCAGATCTTTATGAATTGCCTTTAATATTTTCCTCAGAAAGAAACAGTCCTGTTTTCAGGAAAAGAGACAAGAGCAGATCTGCTCTGTTCTCTTGTGTGTTCCAGTTGCATCACCCTAGAGTTTGAAGCAAGCACAAGAGACCAATTCCACCCTCTGCAAGTGGTATACAGTGTTGTCTGCTTACATAGCACAGCTGGGAATAAAGAAGTGACCAAGAAAAGACTGTGCAATGCAGGACAGTAGTTTTAAACAGTTCAATTATTTCCCTCTCATGATTATTTTCCCTTTGGTAAAGGTTTAAATCCTTTGCTCCAGTCACCAAAATCTGCTGAAGATAGTTACAAGGATAAATACCAGCATTATGTGGCCAGCAGACCAAAACTGGAGTTCTTTTTTCCTTCTTAAAAGGGAAGCTTTTTATCATCAATGCTATGTGATAATGGATGGTGTGAAGATCCAATTCCTGTTTCCATTTATGTGCCAGATACCCAAATTCACATGGGTCAAGCTATTAATCTGTCTGACTTTTCATTTCCCAGAAGCATCAGAAGGCAATAATGATTCCTCTCCATTTCACAGTTGCATTTGATGACTGAAAGTGCTATTGTCCAGGATCTAGGATAGAAAAATGTACGAAACACCAAAATACAAGCAAACACCCTCTTCATCCTTGCTCTTTATGGTAAGAAAAAGGCCACTAAGCACAGTGTGTAGACTAGGAGCTGCATGTAGTCACCTCTCCTGGAGTGCAGCATGGCCATTGTCAGCTCTGCTCCCCTGGGACCTTCCCTTCCTGGCCCCATTGTCCTGCACCGGATTTCAGCTACCACCATGGATGTGGAAGATGGGAATTTTTTTTCTAACACAGGCCCTGAGGTCAAGCAATTTTAATCCTGTTTAACCCAAGGGTGAGGACAACAGGCTAAGACCCAGAGGATGTGGACTGGTCCAGGGACACACTGCCCTTTGCTCAGGATGGTCACTCACAACTCCTGCTGCAGTGCTGTGCTTACAGCAGGGCCAACCTTCCTCAGCCTTCAAAAAAACACAAGGATTTTAAAAAGCAGAAAGCACAGTGGAACTCCTCAGTCCTGAAGGAAGCAGAGGATGCTCCTGAGCACTGGGAGGTGTGGAGCCAAGGGCCTGCTGCAAACAGAGAAAGAAACCTTCTGCCCATCAGATGTGAGGGACAAACATGAGACATGGACACACCTATGTCTAAGGGAGAATCCCACAGCAAATGTGACTTGGCTGCATGATTTGGGAATGGTTATATCAAAGCACAACGAAGTTGCTTCCCTATGTACAGCACAACTTCAGTGGTTATTGAGGACCAAAACTCTGAAAGGGCAGAAGATGCTCAGACAGCCTGCCCAGTGCAGACATGCTCCAACAGCAGTTACATTCAATCTCTGCACAGTTCTCCTTTGTACCTGTGTTTGGGAGTGATCCTCTCCAGATCCACTCTGACTGCTGCCTGAGCTGTCCTTCCAGTGTAGCCCAGGTTTCTTGCTGGACAGCAGAGGAAAGCCTGTCCGAGACACAAATTTTACCATCACATTGGTATTCATTTCATCTTAAACAAAGTTTCTAATTAAGGAATAAAAGTAGAAAACTAAGCAGTCACCTGGATACAGTTGCACCTGAACAACTGACTGCCAATATTAAAGTTTATGGCCTCACTTACATATGTGTGTGTGCACACTGTGCCAAACACACGATGGTATTTTCAGTGGTGGACCTGAACTGCTTCCACTTTTTGGCTGGATGCAGTGAAGCAGCTCTTGAGTTCCAGGAAACTTTCTGGAAAACCAACCCCCTTTAGAGGGCTCTCAGGCCTCAGAAGCAGAGAGAGGCAGGCAGAACAACCTGTGAGTTTTGAACTTTGGGCAGTTCCAAGAAATGAAGAAAATTAATGACTTCTGAGAGGGCTTTCTGTCAGATCAGGAAAAAAGCAACGGGAAATGCATCCACCTGCAGGCAGTAAGGACAGAAATAATCCTGTGGTCTCCCAAGCCAGGCCAAGAGGCAGTAGACTGAAGGCTCTCCTAGAGTCAGGCAAAGTAACTAACTACTAAAAGCCTTGAACCAGAACTAGCAGACAGATGTAGACCTGCTGGAAGAAAAAGTAGGGAGGCAACTTGCACCTGAAGGGAGTCAGGAGAGCTCTCCAATATTTGTGCATGTGAGAATTTTACATAATAAATCTTTGGACAGAACAAAAGTATCTCTGAGCCAAGATATTGCCATGGCAAGCTATAGCATGACAAGTATATTTATAGCTGGATTATTAACTCCCAAACCAAATTATTAGTTCTGAAATCCAGAAAGGTTCTCAAAGCAAACCTTGTTTTTTCTACATAGGGATTGAAAGCTGTGCAAGAACAAAAGCAACACCCCAAAGAGAGAGGACAGTTCCTGCATGAGGACTTCAGTAAGGGCAAGATAGGGAGAAAGGCCAAATTTCCCTTCCTCTCAGTGTCTCACCTATGTGTACCCAATCTTGATGCAACTTGCTATATTTGATTGAGGTTAGAGGGAAAAATTGTGCAGGAGTTCATTAAGGAACTTCTGCAGGGACAGCAACCAGGGGTGACCTTTAGAGTCTGTAAAGTGAATTGAGCCATGGGAAAACATGAGAATCCAGAATTAGGATTTAAAAAATACCACCATCACCTGCATAAGTGAGCCAGGGAGGTTTAGCCTGATCCACTAAAGCCTTGAGCCTCCTGGCACAAGCAAATGTCATGGTTCAGCACACAGAGGGGAAACACAGCCACTGCAGCAGTGACAGCAGTGAGGGCACACAGCCCCAGCCCAGGGCTCTGCAGGGAATCCACATGCCCATGGGGAGAATTCCTTCCCACTACAGCTCTGTGGGTGTGCATTCAATTAAAAGGACATGCAAGATCATTGCTCTGAGCAAAGCCACAGCTTGCTGCCTTTCACAGGGATAATGGATTTATCCCCACCAAGACACTGAAGGTATATTTGCAGCATCACTTTCAAAACAGGATTAAAAAAAAGTTCCCTGGGGCATTGTCATGATCTGCTTGGCCCAAAATCCCAAGATAATTTCAGAGCACAGCATTCCCTGGGACCGTGCAATGGAGATTAGAGATTTTTAAAGGTAATATCCTGCTCTGAGCCTTTCAGCCAATAGAGCCATGACACTGATTTCCTTTCCTTGGCCATGCACCTTGAGCTGTTTATGAAACATATGTGTGTTGGGAAATATGTCTGATGTGACTGATGATCATATGAACTCCTGCAATCAGACTGGATTAAATATACAAACTATGATTTACAGTGTTCCTCCAGAGAGCAAAAAATGCCTCTATTCTAGGCCCAGTGTGCACTGAGCCTTACACCTCGTTTTAGCAGCATACTGGAGGTTCAGGCAGACTCATGCAGCTCCTTGCTTCCCTCTCAAAGGCTTTTAGCTCCCTCTAGAGCCTTTGAGGCTCACGGAAGTTTTTAACAAAACGATGGCAAAATTAATTGGCAAACGATTAAGTAATGCACTTGCTGAGAACAAACTGAAAATGAGTCAAAATTAAGAGTGATTCTCTCCATCCTGCAGTTTTCTCTTCTTTCCTCTCTTACAGCCTTTCTTACCCCCTCCCCCAAACCTGGAATAAGCTTCGTTTTTGACCAGTTTTCTCTTCTTTCCTCTCTCACAGCCTTTCTTACCCCCTCCACCAAACCTGGAATAAGCTTCGTTTTTGATTGACCTTTTAAAAACTGAGATTAAGGCTAGATTTTAAACCCAAGCGTTTGGTGGAGTCTAACTGTGATGGATATGCCAATGCCCAAACGTTTTGCAGCTCTCAGAGCCAGAGCCAAGGCTGATATGGATGCCATGAGACACCTGCAGGAGGGTGTAAAATCACCTCCAGGAGCATTTCTGACACTGTGGGAGACCCAGGGTCACTCCTGAGCAAAGCAATCCGTGTGGGCAGGGCTAGAGGCAAAATATGCAGCTCAGGGACAGAGGAGCATGTTCTGCTCTGAAGAATTACAGTGGACAGCACTTGCTGGTGGGTGGAATTACACTGAGAGCAGTCACACAGAAAGGGAATCTGAACTTTTGAGGATAAGAAAATGGAAAAGAAATATTTGGTGCCTTTTATATCTGTTTTCTCATCTAGTGACTCAAAAATACAAAACTTTTCAAGGAAAGAAAGGGAAACAGACAATTAAGTGACAGGAAAACAGAAAATAACACGAATAGAAGATACAATAACTTCTCAAGGCTTTACTCACTCATTTGGAGTTTTCTCCTCCAGTTCTGATACTTATTTAACGCCGTGGAGTGAAAACTGTTGGCTCTTTGGAGTGCTGAGTAGAAACAGAAAAGACACAGGGTCAGAGAGGAAAATGGAGATGGGATAAATGGAAAGTAGCGATAAATCCCCCGGGCTGAGCTCCCCAGGGCTCAGTTTTCCAAGCAGCCTCAGCAACCAGGAGAGGGCAGAGCCCAACAAGGGCTCAGGGACTGCTTGGGGTGCTGCCAAGGCTGTGGAGTCTGTTGTCCTTCGGCCCTAAACAAGTGCTTCGTTATTCAAGGGTTGATTTGAACTGCTGTATGAAATCCCCTCTTTTCTGTTTGTATTAAAAATACAGATATGGGTGTGAGGGTGGTGGGAGATGGGAAGAAATGAATGCTGGTGGCCTTTTATTTTCTGCAAAACGATTTCTTCGACTGTTTTCAGCACATCTTTTAGTCCAGACCAGCTCCAGAAAAGAGTTTGCATTTGGAGGCAGATTGTTCCTAAACATCTCCCTAACTCCCTGCTGGGTATAGCCTTTCCTTCTCCTGCTTTGACTGGATACAAACATTTTAAACAGCTGCTGATAAATAAAAACACAAACTGCAGCAGAGCTCTCTAGTGCTGCCCAGCATCACCCCTGCCTAAGCAATGCTACAGATACTGCACTGACTACTAATAACGTCCAAATATTTTACTGGTGGGAAAACATTCATCCTACTCCTGCAAGCTAAGCATGAGGCTCCAGGTTAGCCCCAGCATGGAAATGCTGTTGCAGTTACAGCACTGAGAAGGCAGAACCCCCAAACAAACCCATCGTTAACAGGTCCAACCTGGCCACGCTGCATGGAACAACCTCCACTTTGAAACCTCAGCCCCAGCCCTGGCTGTGGCCCTTAGGAGAGGCTGCTGGAGCATCCCTAGCTCAGGATGCTGCTTACCATCAGCAACTTTGGATGTCTTGGAGCTTTCCTCGGATGCCACAGGGCTCCTGATGAGTGATGCCCACCTCTGGATGGGGCTGGAGCAGGCAGGAGGCTCCACGAGTCCTTCACTCACCTCAGAGTGCAGTGAATCACCATTGAAATCAGACTCCAGCTCAGAGCTAGAGGGAAAAGGGCAAGATGGAAAGAAAGTGAGTCATTTCAGGAGGTGCAGGACACGGAGGTATTAATTCCCTTCAGTGCAACAAGCACTGGCATCAGCACGGGCAGCAGTGCTGGTGTCTCAGAAACAGGTGTTTGCAGCCAGCGCCAACATCCTCATTTTCCTTTTTTTGTCATCATTATTACAGGATTATAATTTGCTCTAAGTGCAACACAGCTGAGCTATCCTTGTTCCCATCAGAGTTTGGATTTGCAGCCACAACCACTACATTCAGCACCTGGAACGAAAGTGCTGTGAGAGAGACTTGGGGTGAAACACCCCATGGCTTGGTTAGCAGAGATGGTCCTTCTGCCTGCAAGGCTGCACACCAAGCTGAAGTAAGGCAAACAGCATTGCAATGCCATCATCAGCCTGGAAATAAGGCGTGAGGGTCAAAACTTTACAGTTTTCACCTTTTTCCTACAGGTTTTGGAAACAAGAGGTATCTGTACAGAATCCAAGAGGAGGAAGGAACCTGGAGGAGAGGGGTGAGGATGACCATGGGCCTGACAAACAAGGCTTAGGCAAGAAGTTGGAGAAAATTGTAGGCATTAGTCTAGAGAGGGGGGACTGAATGAAGCCGTTTGAGACACCTTCAAAGGTGAAAAGGCTTCTGTAGGGAACAATAGTCCTCATTGCTGGGAGCCACTGGGACAGCCCACGTAACAGGGAGCACAGTGAGGCACTGAGCTGTCACAGAGGCAGATTATGACATCCCCTTCCTTAAATGTAATTAAAAATACACCACACAAACAGGTGTGGATGGCACACACATCATGACCTTGCCTCAGGGCAGGAGAACAACTGATTGAGGTGATAATTACCCCTTTTTGCAATAAACATGCAATTTCTTTCATCTCTGAAGTCCAGTCTGTAAAAAAGGGAAAAGACACAGTCAGCCCTTCTGCTGTGACCATATTCCCACCACCATAAATGAGTGCAGCATAATCCTACTCAGCCTATTTTGAATGCAAACAATACTGCTAACCTAATTTATAGATTTACTGTTTTGATTAATAACTCTGCCTTAAAAATAGAGGAGCTCACACCATGAGCAATCCTGTTGGTGTGGCAGGAGAGCACTGGTCAGTGTTTATACAGCACTGCCTTGCAGAAAGTCAAGTTTTGTTGTAACAGCCCAGGAGGAAGAAGGGGCAAAGAAGAAGCTGCAGACTGTTCAAAGCCTGGGTAAAAGCTATCCATTTGGGTGGCACCCAGCAGTGCTGCACCCTGGCTTCACCCAGACCAAACCAGCAGGACTGGGAGGTCAGCACAGGCAAGAGAGCA
>NW_008676377.1:23130-44587 GCF_000695815.1 Acanthisitta chloris
CAGCAGGCTGCAGAGTGGCCTTAAATTTCACCACTCTTTAAGGTGACTTTCAAGCAGTGTCAAACATGCAGAGATCTGTATAAAAACCCACAAATCGATGAAGGCTTTGATAGCTGAGACGCTGTGTGGATGGAGAGACAGCGCAGGGTGCCACGCCAAAGGAAAAGAAAAAGCCCTGCCATTAACAGTGAGTGACACCTTTCTGTATTAAAGAGCAAAACGTTTATTTTCCTTGGCCAGCACGAGGTAAGGGCTACACCGTGAGGCTTCTGATCTCTGCTTGAGAGGTGCTCGTTGCTCACAGTACCTAAGGCCTGAGCTGCAGAGCTGTGGCTGAGCTCCCTGCAGCCAGCTCAGCAGTGCCATTTCTCACTTGTCCCCACCTTTCAGAATGAGCTTCCCTACAGAGCAGCAGTGTTGGCAACAGCTGGCTCTGGGTTTGTCCTGTTTTTTGCTTTTCTCTCCCCCTCTTGCTTTTTAGGTCTCAGTAAGGAAAACTGTTTTACCCAGGAGATACCAATCTAATTTTTAGATGGAATAAACTCCTACACACTCCTGCCCAGAAAGCCAATATATTCTAATGTGTAAGCAGAAATCAGGCTTCCCCTGACAGCTCCCCAAGGATCATCAGCTTTCAGATTTCTCAGGGGTGAGCAGGCTCTCAAAGACCCTGGGAGAGGCCCAGGGTGTGGAGCAGCAGGGATGGTGCCCCAGGTGGGAGGTGATCACAGGATGCACCTTCTGCCATAGCACACCCACTGCCCTAATCCCTGCACCAAAAAATATTGGTTCCAACAGCTGAGCCCAGGCTGATCAGGGCAATGTTTTCCCTCTGATTCAGGCCCCTGTGTGGGATGGAAATGTTTGAACATTTCCTGCAAAGTGAGTCATTTGCATGGGGGGATTTACGGTTGCGGTTAAGAACAATTGTTATTCTGAGCAGTTTGTCTTTTTCTGCCCCCTCCCTTCCCCACGCCCACCCAGCTGTCTGTACATCCAGTGCTATATCTTGCTATACTTTTCTTTAGTGTTCCAGAGAAAACCAGAGTGGGTTTTCTCCAGGCCTATATTTTACAGTACCTGCTGGCATCGCTGGTGACCATGACTCGAATGGCAAGAAGGTTGTGCTCAGTCATCTCCTCCTCGGGGATGACCTTCACAGTGGCCCACTCAGGGGAAGGAGGTGAGAACCAGCTCTGCAAGTCACAGCTCTCCCGGGTGCTCTTTGCCTTCTTGGGGGAGGTGGGCTCATCAGCCACGGGCAGACAGCAGCCTGGGAAAGCACAAAGGTGACAGCAGCGTGTTAGGGGAGGAGAATCCATGGGAGGACCTCACTCTGCACTGGAGAGGTCCTTGGCCATCACCAGTGGTTTCTGTGTGGGGCCCCATGCTACCCCAGAGGCACAGGCAAGATGTGTGCTCTGACAGCCTGGCATAGCCCAAAGATCTCTTCAACCTGGCACAGCCCTGTTGGGGCTCCTCAGCTTGGGTAAAGGGAGAAGGAAACTTCAGGGGTAGGCTCAGCTTCTGCAGCTGTGGGTGCTTGTCCCTCTTGGTGGGATGGCCATCAGGCTGGGTGCCTGGTGGCAGCAGTAAGACCTGTTTCAACCACACAAATAGGGATTAATGAGCCCTTTTCTGTCCCCCTGTGTACCTCTGTGTGTGGCAAGAGGCAGATGAACCAACTTTGCTTGGGTGGCTAAACCTTCAGCCTTATACTGCAAGTTTAGGTCAATTTAGGCCAGTGGGAGTGACCAAAATAAACTGACTCTTCACATTATTTATGATTGCATACAACAAACACAGACATTGACATGTGAAAAGGAGCAGCACCTGAGCAGTGTTGTGAGCCAATTTGTAAAACCCAAGTTCTTCAGCTCAACTTTCTCCTTAAAAGATGGTGCATTTTACATGAAAATCAGAGCAAGCAAAGCCAAACAACAGTTTGCCAGCTCTGTCTATAAACTTTGTACCCATGCTGGCAATAAGCACTGGCTGAAGACACTGCAAGCTGTTAAAGAAGGTCAGGTTTGCCATTTGCTTGCACACTCAGTACGTGTTCCCTTCCCACAGCACACATTAATGCTTTCCCTGCCACGCTGACAGGAAAGAGGAGAAAACATGTTTATGACTAACAGACACACAGCTGGAGAGCATTGAAACCCACAGACAGACTACCTACAACGATTCCCAGCATGGCTCCTGGACATGAACAGATTCCCAGCCAACAAGTCCCTCTGCAATACCTCGGTGCTCATCCAGTTTCCAGTCACTAGGGATGTGTAATAGTCAGGGCTCGTGAAGGACCTCAGGATGTCACCCAGGACACCATATGACAGTGATGGATGGCACTGCCACCTCTCTGAAAAGCTAAATATCTGTGCTTGCTTTTTTCTATTGTTTTCTTTTTTTTTCCTTTCTTTTTGTCATCGTGATCTCTCCCCTTCTTGACCCCTGCACCTGGAAGCTGACCCTCTCAGCAGTCTGTTAGACAGCTGAGTGCTTTCTGAGCAAGAGAAATTTGTATTCACAGTGATACTAACCAGGTTTAAGATCAGCATCCTGCACTAGTATCTCTGTCCATGGCAGAGGGATTGGACTAGTTCTCTATAGGTCCCTTCCAACCCAAAGCACTTGAGGATTAGAAAGCAAACCCACTCCTTACTAACATATTTTGTCAATACTTGTGGACAGAAGAGTTTCTATTAGAAGCTAAGAGACTTGAACTACATAAATGCAAAAGCTCAAGAGGCATCCCATTTGTGGGACAGAACAGGGCAGAGTTTGTTTCCTGCCGCCGACCTCTGCGTGGCAGCGCCAGGCGCTGTCAGAGGAAACCCCAGTCCTCAGGAAACAGTCACTCAAAATAGCATTTGCGTAAGATTTTACTGCATTTCCACTGTGCTCACTTCAGATTTCCTATTCTCTGTGCCTCAGTGTGCTAAAGACCTCCACGAGGCAATGTGCCTGCTCTGTTGCACAGTCTGGACTGGAGTTCCTACCAATGCTTTGCCAAAGCATTCAAACAATTCACCTGGGAAAAGAGAGGGATAATAGGGAGCACGGCCAAGGCCCATGGGAAGGTGTTTATGGTCTCCACTTACAGAGCTGCAGTTTGCTGTCTGAAGGGCTGGTGTTTACTTCCTTCTTACTCCACTGTCATAAGGATGATCCTTCTCATCCATAACAGTGCCCCAGTACTTTGGCCACACCATTGCCTGTTTCATTAACTTGGTTATTGTGCTCTCTCCTCCCAGGCACACTGCACCTTGTCAGGCTGATCCTCCACCTCCTGGTTGCCTTTCCCCAGCAGCCCATCTCAGAGTGATGCCCCTTCTGCCACCCACCAGCCAGCAGAGTCCTGGGTGCTCCCTCCCCTCCTCTGCCAGCTCCAGGCTGGCTCTGCTGCTCAGCTGGGCAGTTTCTGGGGCAGGTGGACCTGAGACAAGGGCTGGCAGGGACTCTGCAGCTCCACAAAACCAGCCTCATGCCTCCCCTTCCCAAAGCAGAGGGCAGAAATCCCAGGTCAGGGGCGAGAGCGGCGCCAGGCCGTGCTGACCGGGCACTGCCCTCAGCAGGGCACAGCGTGGGCAGGAGGAGGTGGCTGCTCTCACCCTCAGCACCCTGAGCACTGCACACACTGCCAAAGGGCACCCTGCTCTGTGCAGAACATTCCACCCACCCAGCAGAGCCTGGAGAGAGCTTATCACTTTAGTACAGCACCTGCAGCAGCATTTCCACACACACTCTGCCTCCTGTGTGCTCCACACAAGTGTCTCTCCTGGTCAGAGCTCTTCTGCTTAGAGCCCTCGACTGATGTGCACTGAGAACAAACAACATGGCCTGAGTTTGTTTTGGTTTGGGTTGTATTAATGCAAGTGGTGGAGCTGTTCTGCCTTCAGCTACTTAGACAGCAGCAGTACAGCCAGTGATTTCAGCAGAACAATCACGTATTCATCCAGCCCTCCCACTCGAACACAGCGAAAAATGGGGATAAAAACAACTTCTCCTTTGTCTGTGTTTCAAAACTCACCTCCATCCTTCTCACGTGGGCAGAGGAACAACTGCTTTCCTTACAGGGCAAGGATTTAGCTAAACTGTGTGGTAACTGAGAATTATTGCTACAGGACTTGTATCTGGGTCAGCTCTCACCCGGAGGGTCAGGGCTGTTCAGAACTCACTTCAGCCTATGGGTTTGGGCTAACAGCCCCTGCAGACCCCAACAACAGACACAAACCCTTTTCCAGTAAAACAGGGGTTTAAAACTGGCAATTTATAGCCATGGAAATGCAGGGCAGGTCTCCTCCAGAGCTCCCAGAGCCCTGTGCTGCCGTGGCTCAGGCCAAGCAGGAGCAGCACAGGCACAGGGACCCCTCAGCACATCACAAACCATCCCCACCTCACAGGCTGTCACTGCTGGCCCCTGAAGGGAGGGAGGGAGGGTTTGCTGGAGCTGCACAGACCCAAATCCAGGACTGATGCTGTCTCATGGCCTTGGCACCACCAGCTGGGCTGGGCCATGCCAGTGCTACTTGACTGCTCTGCCAAAAACCTCCAGTGCAGGTTTCTGAACACTCCAAACTCAGACCTGTTTACTGTCCCTCCGTGACTAACAAGCTGCTAAATGCTGGCCAGCAGCAGGCAAGCTCCCCCTGCTAATGCAAACCAGATAAATGCATCATCACATCCCTCCTCCTGGTCCCAGGGGCTTTGCCAGCACACTGGCAGGGTTTAATGAGGTGCTGAGTTACATGCTGGTGTCTCACACACCCCATGCCAATTCAGCACTGCACAGAGCAGCACTGACACCTGTGTCTGTGTTATGCCATGCTTGGAGGTGCAATTACAATGGGCTCTGCTTAGCTGATGAAAACACCATGATCCCATGGGAGTCCCTTCAGAAACCTGCTCAGAACAGTGTGCCACCACACACGTGGCAGAGGAGAGGCCCTTTCCAAAGGGGCTTAGTGTCTACCCACCCAGGGCTTCACCCACAGCTTTCCACACTTCTATGATTACCATTTGTAAGGTGTTGATTGCTCCAGCAGTGCCCTCACCAGTAGTCCCAGGGCCAACACACAGACATGAGCAGGAGAGTTCATGCTGGTGAGTTTGGCTTGGCAAGGCAGCCCAGCTCTGTATGGGCTGATCCTGAGGCATCTGCCAGACCAGCATCAGGCAAAATCACAACTGTGACCTGGCAAGGAGATGACAAGGGCTTGGGAACCAGCCAGATTTGGGCAGACCCAAGATCCCACCAGGGCAGCTGGACCAGGCCAGGCATTTCCACCCCACCTTGAGCAGAGCACGCGCTGCCCACAGCGGCACAAAGCCTGAACTCTGCCAAAGCTGCTCCCCTCCCCACTGGGAGCACTGGGCCGAGTGGCTCCGCCACACCAGCTGGCTCAGGGCAGCTGTGTTTGATCAGCTTTGCTGGGGAATAGCTGCTCTCTCCGTGCCTCTGTCCAGCATGGACAAAAATGGTCAAAGATATTCTGCTGCAGAATTCCCAACCAGGCCAGCTGCAGCCACCTCCCCATCGAGTAAATACTGCCAGGCCAGAAGCAGCCAGAGTGTTCATGTTTCTCCTCCCTCCTCCTCTTTAGCTGCTTTTAAGTCATGTGAGGGGAATTAATTTTTAAGCAAGGTACAGCAAGAGCTCCCATGGGATTTGTTGGCTAAAGTGAGTCAGACCAAACAGGAGCTCTGCACAGGAAGAAAGGGGGAGCAAACCTTGCCAAGTTAATCAAAGTAGGAAAACTAATACAAACCCAGAGAACACCCCTGAAGACAGATTAAAACCAGAAACAGAGCCAGGAAACAACATATTTAAAAAATTTATCTATCTTTCTGCTTTGGGCTACAACACACTCAGGGTACTGGTGGTCAGGAACAAAGTATTTGCAGAGTGTCTGGTCCAGAACACAGCCCCAAGTGCATCCTGATCTGCCCAGCTTGGGGTGCCCCCACAACAAACACCAGGTCTGGCCCATCAGGTGGAGACCTCTCAGCTGAACCCTCAGAGCAGGCAAGAAATGGTTCATACCTGCTGCTGGCACTGAGAGGGGACCCTGCCACGACTGCCCTGCCCCAAGGGCAGGAGCTCTGCACCCATGGCAAAGCAGACAAGAAATGATTGATTTCTTGTGGGCCTTGTTTTGGTGGTGGGGAGAAAGAACAAAACCTGCTGGAATTAGGTGTCCCAACCTGCAGTCAGGATGTGTTGTTTGGCACCTCTGGCACACTCTGTTCTTGTGAAGCAGGAACAATACTTACCCAGAGCTGCCCCAGCCATTCGGGGCTGGCAGAGTGACCTCAGGTCCTCAGGAGCAAAGCACCACTGATATTCAGAGTGCTGCTCTGCTCAGCAGGTGCTGGCACAGGGTTTGCTTTCCCACTGACCCAGCACACCCCAGTGTCCCCATAACTCCAGCCTAGCTGCTTTCCTGGCTGGCAATCCCGAGGATTTTGGACAACCTTTAACCTGAGTTACCTCAGAACCCACTCCCAGGATGAGTGGACTCTGTCTGTGTGGAGCTGCTGACTCAGGCAGCAGCAGGAGAGAGCAGTTCTGCTGTGGAGTTACTCACAAACATGGGCAGCTCTCTGGTGAAAGCAAACACTAGCTGGCATCAAAACCCAACATTAAGAAATTCAGGCAGCAGGCCACAAATTGATTTGTAGCACACCCAGCACACTCTATTGCCTGACTTCTCACAGTGCAATAAACCAAAAAACTCATCCGAGCCCAGCTGACAACACCAGAGTGCCTGGAGAAAGCTGTGGGGGCAGAAGGAAGGTGTCTAACACCAGTGCTGTGCAGGCACAGCTGAAATCAGCCCAGCGAGCTCCGGGGTGAGACCCAGAGCAGAAAGCTCACTGGGAAGCACAGCCCATGGGAGACTGGGTGAGGGGATGGGGAAACATCCCCAGCTTGGTTAGACCTTGGTGTTGCAGCAGCCCACACTGGAGTGAAACCCAAGCTCAAACCTGCTACAGCTTCAGCTGTGCCCTGTAACCCGAGTTCAAACCGTGTAAGGCTGTGTGAGATCAGTGCCTGTGCCAGAGTTTGGAACTGAGACATGTCACAAATCTGCCTTCAGAGGCTTTAAGGTTTCTAGCAGCATTCCCAAACCCATGGCCTGTCCAAACTTTGACTTTCCATCACACCTGAGACACGCCAGCCACGCTCTAGTCCTGTAAAAGGGTTGCTGTAAAAGATGTGATGGCTGGCATCGCACTTGTGCTCCTGCCACATCTCTCCTTTTTCCTTTTGCTTGCTCCATACTTATAACAGAAGTCATTTCCACTTTATTCTAACAAATGACAAGGAATAAAGGCCACTGACTCTCTCGTTGTCCATGCAGTGGCACATGCTGCACCTCGTGGCAGTGGGCCCAGATCCCCTGCCTGGCTTCCAAACACCAGTGCCTACAAATGCTTTCCTGCTGCCCCTTCTGCACCCATGGCCCAGGGATGGCTCCTCTGTGCCCCCTCTGCCTGTCCCACACCAGGGCCCTTCTCCCATGCCCTGTGAGCCCACACCACACCTACACACGTTCAGCAGCAGGAGATGCTTTCAAAGTATCTGTCCCTTAATAAACAGACACTTCTCAATCAGGCACAAAACACAATCAGGGAATTTGAAGCTGTCAAAGCAAGACAGAGCCCTCCACAACCTTTGAATGCACCAGTGGGGAGCACATTAATGCTCTAATACAAACTAAGTAAAAATTAATAACAGGAAAAAAGGCAACTCAGTGGAAAGCTACTGAAGGTGTATCTTCAGGAAAAATCGATTCTCAAACAAAACCTGCTATGATAACACTATTTCCATCATTGTAGAGTAAAGATATATTTTATCAGAGCAATCTGTGTTATTCTGGTATATTAAGGCATGTAGCAATTGTGAATTTGGAGTACAGTGCCAATAGTTTCAGTCTGCAGAGTGGTCAGTGTCTGTCAAAACAGAATTTTCGGACTAAAAACACCAAACCCCTTAAAACAAGGACAGGAATGAATACCTGCAGAATAAATGCTAAAAAAGCAAATCCAATACCACAGCGAGATGCAAATTTCTTCATAACTTCACATTTTGAAAACTGACATTAAAAAATGTCATTTTGTCTGTTTTCTTTCTTTTGTGTACACCGTGTCCTTTCTTGTCCACTGGTGTTCCAGGGCCTGGACTGTTTACTGACAGGATTGTCTAGTGATTGGACTTTCTGGGCCTTTTGCATCCCCACCAGAAACAAATCAAGCCTCTAATATTGCCCCAATTCCAAGTCCTTGTACTGATATTTTAGCAGGAATAAGTGAAACTTTATGAGAACAGCAGGAACATCTGATGCCTCTCGAAGCTTCAGGGCCAAACAAATCATCACCTTCTGCAGACACAAAAACCTCTTCTGATGTTTCTCTGCCACTGCCTCTGCCTAAACGAGTCTGCTCCAAAACTGAAAATTATGCAGAGTAAATTTAGTTTTACCAGAATTGCTTTGTCCATTGCAATTAAGGAAGTGCCAAGTATTGTCTTCGCTGGTATTTGTTGCCCTGTGTTTTCACTATGCAAACATCTCCCCCTTGGACAGCAAACTCTGCTGTGGGTAGTGGCTTTTGCTTTGGCAGGGAAGCTGGAATAGTTCACTGAGAGCCACATTTGTTGTCCCTTGGCAATGTTGTGTTTAGCAACAATTAAAAAAAAATCATTTCTGTCATTCAAACAACCTCAGAGGCTGAGTTTGAATTAATTAAAAAAATAAAATCACACAATTCCTCCAGTAAATTATTGGGATGAGTCTTTTTCCTTGAAATAGAAAGGAAGAGATGATAGTTTAAGAACTGCAGAGTAAGCAAGAAAATGAAGGGAAGGAAGACTTAGGAAAGCTCTTTGGGAGAACCTGCTGTCTAAAGAGAACCACATCACCAGCTCTAAATACACAAACTAAAATAAAAAACAGCCATGGCAGAGTAAGCAATGGATAAACAGATAAACAAACCAAGTCACTGTTGACAGGTAATAGGTCACCACGAGCTGCAGCTCCCAGAGGTCCAGAAGATACAGAGAACTTGCACATAGCACAACAGAGGGAGGAGCAAAGGCAAAGCTTTATCCACAGTTATGACCTCCTTTCCTGAACATAAAATCCCAAACACATTATTACCTTTATGGCATATGTCAAGATGCAAAACAGCAACATAAGGAAAGGTAACAGGAGTCAAAGAGAAGAGGACAAGTGACACCTGTGTATGCAATACAAGCCACCCCCATGCTCCCCAACACCAGCTCCTGATTCCCAGGAAGGGTAAATCCCAGCACCAGGCACCTTGGATCTGCAGCAATGGCATAACTTGTCAAGGACCTTGACGTAGATCCCTTTCAAAAGGGACACACATGCAATGATCCCACCACAGTGAAACTCTGGCCCTTGGCTCAGGCCCAGGAAGGAGAACACCACAGCATCCACCAGAAGAGGAATTTGCAAAACCAGAGTGAGGTCATTATCCAGTCTCTGTGCTCAGGAAATGTTTACAAAAGGAAGAGATGAAACAAGGAGACTTATAAAGAACTACATTTATTTTTGTTTACAGCAGATATCATAAATAAAGCTAAAACAATTTTCACCATGTGCAAAATACAAATTTCCATGTGAAAATTTAAATACAGAGATAAGAACTATGGAATAAAAATATTCAGTTCAGATTATAAAGTGAAATGAAGACAGGAGATGGAGGAGGAGAAGGACAGAATCCTTACTGGGCGGGAGGAGCGAGGAAGACTCTGCAACAGAGAGTACAAAACGCAGCAATGGAAGTGGTTTGAAATGACAGACCATGGCAGGAGCTCCACACTGGGGCATGGCCAGCTCTGCTGCAGCACACAGAGACACACAGGCAGTCCCAGCTCAGCCCTCTGGGCCAGAAGTGATGCTGCAAACACAGACAGTTCTCTGCGTGGGCACAGCGTCAGGACTCCCAAAGCCAGCAGGACACTGGAGGGTGCCCAGCCAAACAAACACTGTTGGTTGAGTCATGCAAACACACAGCTCAGCAAGAGAAGAGCTGTGGGGCTCTGACCCCGAGGCCCTACCATGCTCCTGCTGAGGCTGTGAGATGGGGCACGGGGCAGAGAATGCTCAGCCCCTCCTGAAAACTGCTCCTAAGACCAATGCCAAGGGCTCTCCCCTTGGAAAGGGAAGCCCAGCAGGGACAGCTGGGCCAGGACCACACCAGCCAGACCCCCAGTGCCCTTGCTGATCAGCCTGAGCTGAATTCATTTCCCTCCTCTAGCTTGTCAACTTGTGGTTACACAGGCTGTAACTTATGTAAAAAGTACATAAAAATAATCACAGAAGTTTGCAATGAAGAATACTGGCAATGCCTCATGCAGCAAGACAAATCCATTCATCAGAGTGCCAAACAGGGCCTAGTTAGTCAGTTAATAAAACATTCAAACCAAAACACTCTGGTTATATAAACTCAGCCTGTTGGTATTTCAGCCTGAGAACCACATGCACATTTCCTGCTGTTAGCTCTGCCTCCAGTGTCACTTGGCACGGAAGGCTGGAGTTTGCATCACTTTGGCTACTTTTTCTACAGAATCTCTTTATTTTATATCTTTATTCTTCCATTTTCCAGTAGGAAAGCAGAGGAGTGCTCAGACACTGCTTGCTCATTCCTGTTGGAGCTCAATGAAAATAGCTGCTCATGCCAACCAGGACAATCAGCTGAGCAATCACATCCTGAGCTAAATTAAACCTTTCCTTCAATTCTTTGAAAGAAATAAGGCTCTAACTAGTCCTTTCCAGGAACAGTTTACTCGCCTAAGTTACCATGAAGGCACAGGGAGCTTCCCATGCACACAGAGCTCTCCCTGTGAAGAGGAGCACAGGTATTACCTTTTCCAGACCATTAACTCAGCAGCAGGTTAAATGATCATGCCAAAGCTCTGTTAATATACCAGACACACACAGAGTTTGCTCCAAAAGTTTCAAAACCAAACCCAAACACACAATGAAATGCTGTCAAATGACAGTGTTAGTCACACAACTTTGGAACTGGCAAGCAGAAAAAAAATCACCTGAGAGCAGAAAGGCTTCAGCCAGTGAGCGGGTGCAGGACCGGAATGCTGAGCTGCACTAACAGCAGGGAGGGAGATTGACAGAGACACACCAGGGAAGAAAACAAAGAGCTTAACTTGGTTATACAGGAAAGCATCAGAAACATTACATAGGCACAAAGAAGAATTGGCCGAAATGAAACTGCCTTTTTGCCATTGAATTATGAATCAGGACAAATAGGGATGAATATTACTGGTAGAATATTCAGATGAAGAAATCAAAAAAATCTACCAGTAAAAACCTCTCCCAACAGAATCACTTGCAAAATCCCAGTGGAATATGCAGGGTAACCAAGATTCCTCAGGAAAACATTTTCATTAGGACAGTTCCTGAATCCTGTTGTGGAAATGTATGGATTTTATTCCCCATTATATAAACCTATATAAAGCCAATACCACATTTCAAATTTTTAAGAAGTCCTATTTTTAAACTTCTACTAGCAAGTAATTCATTCACTTCAAGTTTATTGGTCAGAGATTTCCAATTTTTTTATTGTATCACATTTTCTTTAAATTTGCTACTATTCTCACTCTGCTGAAAAAGCAGAAAATTTCCTGTAGCAAACAGCAGGCAAAAACTTCAGGAACAGAACTGAAATCAGGACAAACTGGAATCAAAATCGACAGCAAGCCAATTTTAAAATGTTATCCCTCAGCAGTTTGCTGTGCCACAGGAGCAACATGGTAAATCACACTGCAGATTTTCTGGTTTTTAGGCTGAAACAATGACTGTCATTAGCAAATAATTAAAATCATACAGTGATTCAAAGTGTTGGGGTTTTTTTAAATGCTATCAAAAGGTACAGATACATTTCTTCACAGGTGTACAGATGCCTCCCATGTTCCTGGAACTGCTGCTGTGTCTGCATACATTGATCAATTTTTTCCCCAAAATACATAACCACTCTAAAATGTGAAAAGCTTTACCCTCATAGCATAAAGAAAGTTGAACTATCTGGAGGAAAGATCCAGTTGTCATTTATTTTAAACAGAAGACAGATTTCCTTTTAACACCTAAGCAGCAAAACAATTCAAATCATGTCTCCCCACGTCACAGCAGAACCAAAATAAACCCACCTGGGAAGGTGATCCCCAGCTCGAGCACTGACTGACTGCAACAGCATTTCCTAGGGTTTATGCCACATTCTTTTGGTTACAAACAAATGCTAGGGACACTTTATGTTTAGGCTCCACATATTGCCATGTTTCGTGGCAGGGACTGTGCTCACCTCTCTGTCTAATCAGGCTGAAAGCAGTCACAGTTTGGGATGCCAACACATCCTTGGCTGTTAAACACATTATTTAACCTGCCCAGGCACCTACTGATTAAGGTAGACCTTGTGGAGAGGTGTCTGAAAGGAATTTACTGAGTGGCTGCTCCAGGTGATGGAATTTCATCGTTCTGCCATCAGCTGAACACATGGAAATGAATTAAATACCCAGCTAAGAAGTAATCTCCCTAGAAAACATTTATGGGTTTCTGCTGTTTGTTCCAAAAGACAAGGAGCAGTGCCTGCCCAGAGCCCAGCAGCAGTGACTTCAGTCACACATGGGTACTCCACACATCAATACTCCTCAAAACAGGCACCTCATGAGGAAGACTCAACTCAAGGGATGTCAGGACTAATGACACTACTTGCAATTTCAATCAAGCCTTCACTCAACCACTATTTGCTCCTCAAATTTATTTATAAACTTTAAGTAAGTTAGTAGAAGAGGTAATAGCCACTGTCAACAAAGGGTCTGTATGACATGTAAGCAGTGTGAGGTATGACTAGGAGCAACGTGAGCTATGTACATGATTTTTGGAAAACATATCCATTCATGTTATAAACCTCACAACCCAGAGCAGAGATGAAATGAGGGGAAAAAAAGAGCTATGTGCCATATTCAGGTTTCAAAACCAGTCCCTTGTCAAAACTAGTCCCCAAACATCTGAAAGAACACACATTCTTTCTTGGTCTGACTTAACAAAAAAAGAAACAAAAAAAGGGGAGGGGGAAGCAGTGAGGAAAATGGTCTCAAAATGTACCATCTTCCCCAATTGTCTGATCACAGAGTAATACAGGGAAGAAAAAAATCATCTACAAAATATCCTTCATCTGTCTCTGTGGCCTGGAAATGTGTCTGGACTCTGTCCTTCATGCTCTAACATACAGTACATTTTATGTTGAAAGTTTTGATTGTACCTTGCCTGTATCAGAAGGAATCCACCACTCATTGACATCGTGCATTAAATCGCAAGAAAAGTTTAAAAAAAAATTAAAATCTCCAAACCAAAAACTCCCCTGTAGAAAATAGTCAGGCTGTTAATTTTGAAAATCTGAAAGGCACAACTGAGCAAGACACATAGAAGAATTCAAACCCTACAGAATCTTTTCACCCATTCAAGCACATTTTCAAGTGACAGCTCTGCTTCCCGGTACATGTGAGCGAGTACCTCCAGGAGAGCACAGAGGAGGGGCACACCCAGGCTCAGCAGTTCGTACAGGTAGGTATAGTTATAGGCATTGTCCCTGAAATGGAGCTTGGCAGCGTGCAGAACACCATGCATCCAGTTAGCCAGGCGGCTGGGAATGTCAAGCAGCTCCCTCGTCACCCGCAGGGGCCAGCCCAGCGAGCCCCCCAAGAAGGAAGCCAGGATACCTGGGGACCTGTCCTCTGGACTGCTGGCAGCACACAGAGTGCTTTCTGGGCTGGTCTCTGGGCCTTTGGATTCCACTTTCTTCCATGCTTCCGTTGCCTCCTTACACAAAGCAGCAAAAAAAAAAAAAAAAGTTTAGATATGCTTCTGGAGTATGTAAGCTCAGTTTCTGCTACTGTCTTCAAGTCTTCAAATAGAATCATAGAATTTAAGGAATGGACCTTACAGATCACCCAGCCCCAACCCCTGCCCTGGGCAGGGCCACCTCCCACCAGAGCAGGTTGCTCAAGGCTCATCCAGCCTGGATTGACACCACCAGGGTTGGGGCAGCCACAGCCTCCCTGGGCAACCTGGGACGGTGTCTAGAAAGGAAATAGATTTTCATTTCCAATTTCTCTTTAGTTCAACTTTGCTTAGGAAAACTAAATTCCATTGAGAGCCAGATTATAAACATGCCAAATTCACAGAACCAGGAGCTTTATATTTTAGCACTGATTTTGCTACTTCTGCACATCAGGGAGAAAACATCCCCACACACAAACAACTGCTGCACCTGCTCCAAGTAAAGCTGCATCAACACCTCCTGCATTGCCCACATAACCAACACATACCTTGCCTTGGATCTGTAATGTTGCTCTTCTCTTCCTGTGTTTTGCACTCATTTTGCAGTGTGTAAAATGAGGTTTACAGTAAAATTTACCTACAAGAGGGGAAAATAAAATAAAATGGTATGTTAACTATATGGACTGAAAACTCACTGCTGCATCTATGAAAAAATTGAAATCAGGGTAACAAATGGTTGGGCACTAACTGTGAATAACTCACAGCTCTGAGTGGGTTTCCTTTACAGAGCACAGATTTGCACATCAGTTCAACAACACAAGGTCATTTATCTGTTATTTATCACTTAGGTACAAGATAAACAAACAGTAGAAAAACAAGATCCTGTAAATGCAAAGTCACAAACCAACACAAGACATCAAGCAGAAAAAAAGTCAAATGATCTGCTCAAAAGAAGTACCTGCAGATTCTCTTGGCTGAAACAGAACCACCTTTGCCCTTGAGTCTTAAATCCTTTCACAGGAGCAGAACAGTTTAACACTCTGGTCTACTCAGACCATTTGAAAATGATGAGGGAATTGCAATTCAGTTTGATAGTTCCACTCTAAATTTGAAAAAAAACCCCAACAAAACTTCCCCATCTCCAAACCCCAGGCTCTAGGTGGGACTGAGTGCTCAAGATCTGGACATCCTGTTCTACAGCAGCCTGGAATAAATCACACTGTGCTTGGCCAGTCCCACTGCTTTCAAGTCCTGAACGATAACATCTCACAAAAAATAACCTCTATTCCCTCCATCCGTGTAAATCTGCCACGATTACAGCTTATCCTTGTAGGTCACATTATTTAAGGGCCAGTTATAAAAGAGAAATAAGAATAACTGCATTGTTGGAGAAAATTCATCCTTTTCCTCACCCCTACTTTTGACCTGTGATGGGACAAAGTGCATTTTGGCCACTCAGCTTCTTTTCCACTGAGGACTTTTCCATTTAAAGCTCAGCTCTGTCATACCTCAATTCTTTTGAAAGAGCAGAACTGCAAGTATAAGGACTTACAGATCAGCACAGACACACACAACACACTTACAACTCCCAGCCAAGCTACCGGGCCAGAACGTTTCCCTCGTTCTGTTGGAAGCATCAAGACTCAGAGATGTCAAAACACTCTCCCAGAGCTGCTGCCTTACCCTCGTCGCCGTCGAAGGCGTAGAGGCCGAGGCGCAGCGTGCTGGAGCAGGTGGCACACCTGAAGCACTCCCTGTGGAAGAAGTGTCCCTCGGCGCTCAGCCGCTCCATCACGTACACGCGTCTCCCGCAGAAATGGCAGGTGTCACTGCCCCCCACGGATGGAGGGAACTCCTTGCGCAGAGAGCCCTGGCCAAGGTGCAAACAGAAAGGCAGTGAGGCCGTGGCACTGCACCCAGGCAGGAATCCTCACCAAGGAAGCAGCTGCTTGAGCTGCTGGAAGTGTCACACAGCACTCTTCACACACGGTTCCAGTGAGCATCAGGCAGCTTTGCTTGTTACTCGTGTTACTCACAGTTCTGCAGGTTTGGCAGCAATTCACAAATCAGACATCACAAGGATTTTAAGGGGTGAGTTTTATGCTGGACTTGCACCCAGTTTCCCTCTGGGAGTTGACCAACATTTTGTGACTCCTCACGGACAAGAGCAGCCCCAAATGCTCTCCCCTGGCCCAGGGACTCACATCCCACAGCTGTGGGCACTGGGGTTTTCTGAAGATGAAGGTAGACCCTGCCAGCCTTGGGCAGACACACATTTGAAGCCAAGGAAACAGACACCCTGAAGATTCAGAGTTCATACACACTCTGGAGGAAAACACAGGTTTGTGCTTTTAGGTCCAGGAAGAAAAGCTGAGAGTCTTCAACACTTGTCTGAACCACAACTCACACTGCCACAGACGTGTGTCCCCTCTCAGCTCTGCTCCTCCTGAGACTGCAGCCCAAGCTGGGGCTTGGTTTGTTTTACAAATCAGTTTGCTTCCTACCACAGCCATTCAGAATATTTTTAACTCATTAGACTTTAAAATATGAGACACATTAACAACTTGAAATTATTTTGTAAGCTCTTGCTGAAATTAGGCTGGTAACTAACATTCTTTAATTGCCACAAATCTCATCCTCTCTTGGATATACACACAAAAGGTACAGGAAAAATAAATTGTGAATGGATTAGATGCCACTGAGCTTCCCTTTCCTTATTAGGGGCAGTATGAGGAGGTGACTTTGCTTGGTTACAGGTCAGCACAGATGATCTCTCTGCATCTACCACATCCATCACCAGCTCCTCTCCTTCCACCATCCCTGCTGCCACAGCATGGGTACCACACCTTGGGCAGAGGAGGCACAGGCTTGGCAGGGTCCAGGCACATTCAGACAGCAGCACACAGCCCACACAACTCAAATTTGCCAGCCAGAGGTGACCTTGGGACAGCTTTTCATGTCAAGTGCAAGTCACAATTGTCAAGGCCACATTGTCCTGTGCTTAAAAGCTGAGAATCCTATTCCAAATCTGTCACTGCAATCCATTTTGCTGCAATGGATCATTTCAGAGCATGAAACTCCCCAAAGGAACAACCATGCAAGTGGAAAACCACACAAATGCATTTCAAAAACACCATGTTAATACAGCAGAGAGTTACAAGGAAGCAAAAGCAGCTGAGTTTCTTGCTGGCTCAAGTGTCAGCAGCAGCACACACCACCTCACTTCAGCTCCCAGTACCTGGCGGCTGTGAGCAGTGGGAGCAGCAGATGGAGAGTGAGGAACGGGGCAAGGACCTGCAGCTCTGTCCACAAACTGCTTCTGGATGCAACAGAACAGTCAGCCTTGTCAAACAGCTCTCTTGGAAACCAGGTGTGGTGATTCAGCACTCGCCTCTTACAAATAACTGCACACCAAACTTTCTTCAGGAGCCACCCTGATTAATACTTGTCTTCTGCTATTAATTCTGCAGTAATTGCACTTAATAAAAAGCCTCCTGAAGTTTTAAATCACACAGCCAAGTAATAAAAATATAAAGAGGAGACATGGTGAGCAACTTTTCCAGCACATTCTCACATCAGCAAGTTTTGCCAATATGCACTTGATTCCTTAACAAGTGTTAGACTAAGACCTCTCATAATGGTTAAAGTGCTCACAACCAGGGCCTGAAGTCAGGATGGCATTCTGGAAACACCAGTTGTAAGTGAAGTTATTGTTTCTTTGTGTGTTCAGTCTTACCAGTTCAAGCTGTGGCTTGGGCCTGTGATCATTCACATAGAGATTCACAAGAACTTCAGCCACAGCTCCAATTGCACGTGAGACCCTTCCTACAGTGGCCTAACCACAAAGGGGGAGAAGATGAACAATAGAAGGAAGAGCTTTAGTTATTCCTGAAAAATAAAGGATTTGAAGACAGAAAGGACAAGAACGATTCGAAAACATGCAAACACCAATAAAGGGAGGCAGGAGAAAGAGCAGAGGCAAAGCCTGGCAGAGCACAGGGAGGTTCATGCGTGGCCAGCAGGATCCAGCTGGGGCCACAGAAGGTTCTGAGCTCACACACTCCTGGTGGATGGTGGAGAAAGAGCTGATGGGAGCAAACACTGCTCCCCCAGCACGAGGCACCTGCTGCTCCGTGGAAGGCTGAGCTGGGACCTGCTCCCTGGCTGTCTGGGCTGGACATTCTGACATGAAAAAAAACCCAAGAAAACTCCCTATTGTTCACTCCAATTTGGGACTTGATTATTGCATTTCAGAACAGGGGTGGGATAAAACTCTGCATTACAGTCCACAAACCATGTCATTTGAGGGAACATTCTAGGAAAATGTATGAGCCAAGTCCCACACAGAAATGTTTTGCTGATGCTCCCAGAGCAACCATTTGCCCTCTCCCCAATGACTCCTCTTAATGCCAGAGAAAACTGGAGAAATGACACTCATGAAAGGAAGACATCTCCTTTAATCTGCTTCATCACACGACTACACCATGAATATTAGGCTGTTTCTAAGCAAATCTATGGATTAGGCCTTCAAGGAGAAGGCAGTTCCTTGGGCTGAGGCTCAGAATGCACTGCAGACAGAGCTGACTGCATGGTCCAGGCTCTCCTGCCAGAACACATGCTCAGGGGCTGGGAGAGAAGAAAGGCCATTTAAGGGACAAACTTCTTTACTCTTTAGTTTTGATTCATATAACAAAACTTTCAAGTATTATTCAATATCTGCACAACCTCTGGGTAAGATCTGCGAAGCAAACTGCCAATTCCATACCACAAGGCTCTCCTAAGTGGTACATCAAACTACAAAGTAATATGAGACGTGCTACTTGCTACTACAGGAACACTACATTGCTTTGTATGGTTTCACATCAGGCAAGAAAAATTTTTTCTTCCCAAATCCTCCATCTCTGAATATGCTGAGCAACTTCTAGGCCACGTACAACTTCTTGCCCACAAGCTCCAAGGTAAAGGAAAGTGTTCAAAGTCAGTTGGAGCAGAGAGTTTACCTTGAACTTGTTAAATGCTGGAGCAATCAGCTAAATAACAAGGCTGTGCTTAAAGTGCAAGTAGTGGAATTTCAGGAAAAGTATCCTTGAGCATGAACTACACCTTGAAATTCATCAGGTTGGCCAATTTCTGTTCTCCACCCATTGGGACAATCTATGTCAACATCAAAGCAGTGAAAGCAAGAGAATTAAAAGTGTTATTAAAAGGAAATGTTCTTGTAATGACTGTGAATTCACACTCCAAGTAAAAGCAAATGGGATTTCAATTTCATTTAGCAACAAGGCCCTTGAAACCACGTTTTAACTTTTGGTCAGCGCTGAATTGTCAGGCAAGAGGTGATGGTTGTACATCACTTCCAACTGAACTATTCCACTCTGTTCTATTCCAGCATCACTCAGTCACAAACCAGAAATCTCAGGGCAGAATGAGAACCCACCAGGGCAGCCCATGAGCACCTGCCACCAGCAGAAACACTGGGGCCACTATATGAACAGGCTGCTGCTCACAACTCAGGCAAGTTTGTACCAACAGCTCGAAATCTTTGGTTGAAAGGGAATCTTACAGAGTTACCTTACAGGGTGAATTTCAGGCAGCAACCAGAAATCACCTAAAAATCCCAGGTTGGTGATTTACTTAGACTGTTGACCCGTCAATGACACATTGCCAAAGCTCTCAGCAGGCTGACCAGGGTGCTGATGAATGTGGGAAGACAAAGGTGCCTTCTGCATTTCCTGCTGCTCTTACACCACCACAGCCAACCAAAACTCAGCCTCGGTGGTATTTTCATCAAACAAAGGAAATACACTCTCTGCCTCTAAAAGCATGTAAGGCTTTCCCTTTGTTCTTTCATATCTTTAATGATTTTCCTGGTCTTATTTTGCTTTGAGGGTGATTTATTTACTTTTGGTACAACCTGCTACATATGTATTTTCCCTCTGAGATAAACATTTGGGTAACATGACACTGTGTGTAGGAAACACCCAAGCTCTGCTGACTGCTGGTGATTACAGCCAGGGCACTGAAGGGAAGGAGTTGGTCCAAACTCTGCAGGGAGAAAAGGCTGTTGACTGCAACAACTTGAGAGTTCTCATGCCACACTGTGAGGATTCACTCGTGCAAAACTCAGCTGAACAGAACTTTCTGAAGGTCAATCCAGCTTTAAACAGAAAACAGGAATAACCAAAGCCCAGTCTGTAATATAATATATGCTAATTCCTAACTCCAGCTGTGTGGATTCTGACAGCTGATTAAAGCTAGAAGGTACTTTAAGTTATTACTGCACCTTCCATAAAGGAGTTAATTCTTAATAAGTTGTAATAACATGAAACAATATGGTCCCATAGCCTTCCTTTCAAGTGCTCCTTTTAGGACTCAGACTTAATAACAGGCTCTGTAAGAAGAGAGTAGGACTTTGTAGCCACTATTTTCAGTAACTGTGTCACCACAACTCATATTGTTCCACTGAAAACTCAACGGATGTGATGGATCTTCACGTCTGGTAATGAACTCAGCTCCAGCTTGAGGTTAAAATGACAGTACTAACCAAAGGATGGGAGGGTGCTCACATCTATAGGTCATACTCTACACTAACCAAAGGAGGGGACGGTGCTCACATCTATAGGTCATACTCTATGAAGTCTTATAAAACTCAAAACATTTCTATTATTTTCTGGTTTTCTGCCGAGAAAAAGCAGAAACAGTGAGAGCAACACAAGGGAGCTCTTCCTGTTGGCTTACCCATGCTGAAACCCTTTCTGATACTGAACTCTAGACTTACCTAGTGATAACTCTCAAAACTGAGACCAGAAACACAAATCCTGAGCTTGTACCACCTATGAAGTGTAGGCATCAAGATGCTCATGCACATAGATCTGCCAAAGGATAAATGTAGTCCTACGTAACCAGCCAAATATTTACCCAATGAGATGAATATATATGTACTGTGCTGGTGACAGAACTAGATTTTCTTGCTTGAGCTGAGCTGCATTCTGCCAGGACCTCTAGAGTGCCCTTTTCAACTGGAGAAAACTCAGCCTGAGTGAAATCAAGTCACAACAAACTATTGCTGCACCACTTACATACGATGGCAGCTTAATACAAGGCTGTGAGTGCACTTTAAACAAAATGCAATTTTTAAAACATCCAAAGAGGATTGCTCAGGCCAAATGTTCTCCAAGAAAAGATGTTGAAATCTCAACAAAATTATTTCTCACAGAATCTCCATATGATTAAGATCCTAGTTCTCACATTTTAGAGGTTTTTCAAATAGCTTGGGCTTGTTTTGGGAATTTTTAGTCTCTTTGCAGAGTCACAACAGTTCTCCAAACCAAACAAGCATCAGCCCTCAATGTTTTGGAAACCATTACTTAGCTTAAGACCCATCACATGCTACACCTCTGAGGTCATAAAAAGTAAGAGGTAAATCCAGGCAAAGGAATTATTTTGAAGCTGAAGGGAATTAGGGGATTACTGCAGTAAGGCACCTGCTGAGCTTGCAGTGTCCTTGAAGGGCTGTGGATTTCCCTGGCTAACAGGAGCCAGGGAGTCATTTCAACACAGCTCTGGCCCAGCTGAGGAACATGCCCTTCGCAGATTGCAAGTCAGCTCAGTGTCTACCTGCTCAGTCACTG
>NW_008676377.1:44611-77152 GCF_000695815.1 Acanthisitta chloris
ACTAACAGTGTGGTGTAAAACAGCCTAAAAAGAGCTAGACCAATTCCACTCAATGATCCTGTTGGACCCTCAGTCACAGCTTACCTGAAGTTGGGCAATACTCATGATACTTATGAATACCTATTTCATAAAACTGCTGTGACCTCAGTGCAGCAAAGCTTGGCAGAATGCTGTGCTTGTCCTCACAGCAAACGGAGGCAGCAGCTGATTTTGCTGAGTGGCACTTCAGTGGTGCCAGGCAGCAGAGCCTCCAGCCCCAGCAGCACCTGCTCTGGGCCACAGCAGCCACCTTCAACACCTCTAGTGACCTGATGTTTCCATCTCTGCTTCCACACCAACCTATCTGATACCACGATGCTCCCAGACTGCTGCTGGATAACATGTGGGTGAAGGGAAGAGCACCTGGGCCTTCAGCTGCCCTCAAAAAGCTGAAAGATATCCAACCTCATTCAATTCAAATCCTGCTAAAATAGAGGAAGTCAGAAGTCAATGTCACCTGAACTTCCACAGCTCACTGTAACATCAGCACAGGTAGTGAGAACTGAGTTCCTCTGACTCAAGTGTTATCTATCTCTTCCATTCAGAGGAATCATGTTTCCCTCTAAATTCTGCTGTTAGGAGGAAATGTGTTCTAGCAATTTTCATACAGAATTAAGTATAAAGTACAAGTAATTTGACAAACAACAACAACATGTTTGCACTGATTAGTGCTCACACAATTCTAAGACATGTCCTCTAGTTAAATACCCACTATTATACAGGTTTTCCCTGCAAACCAGACAGATATTCTTATGAAAAGAAGCACAAACACCACCCAAGGACAACCCAACAACCCCCACAGCATCCAGTTTGCTTTACAACGTGAAGCTCTTTCTCCAGCACGTCTGTGGTATTATCCAACAACAGAACATTGAAAATAAGCAGCAGTGCAGAATTTTCAGAACTGAAGCAAAAAAAAGTTAACTATTTGCTTTGTTTTTCAACTTTTAGCTGAACTATTTCTGATGACAACTTTTCTCCTACAAACATGCAGAATTAAGGACAGCAAATGAAGCAAAGTTTGATTTAAATGTGAATCACAACCTACAAACAGATCTCCTGGCAGTGCCTTCAATCCAAGCCATTTCTCAAGCAGCTTTAGCACAAGTTTGGACTTTACAGGAAAAATCTGTTAATCAGGTACCTGTCGAGAAGAAACAGCAGAGGAAGCTGAACTGACAGATGATGAAGAAGCAGCATCAGCTGAATGATGAGGTGCAGGGCAAGAGGGAAGTGGGGGCTGAGAATGGGATAAGCCTTTAGTAGGTAGTTTATTCTGTGTAGAGCAGAAACAGGAGAGTTATCCAAGAGACAGTGACATCAGCACAGGTTAAGTTCACAGTCATGCATCAAAACCCCAGAAAGATAACAACTACAGTTCTACTCTTCTCTCTCTGCACAGTGAGGAGCCCTGGAAATCAGCACAGCACCTTCGTGGCAAATGCTCTGACTGTACTCAATTTTTTAATCCAGATGTGCACAGAGGGCAGGTGCTGTGAGAGCATGATGAGACATAGGAAAAGTCAGACTGCACTAACACTGCTCACCAGCTGATGAGAAACTGAGCTGCCACTGTCTGCTCAGCCACAAGACACTGTATTCTAACACATTTCTCTCCTGCTCAAGTATTCTAACTAGCTTCACGATTTCGACTGTGTTTACCCCAATTAAGTTACACAATAATATTTAAACAACTCTTTTTACCAGTTTCAGTGGAATCACATTACTTTTCAGATCCACACAGAATGAAAAGAAGGTTAAAACCAAAACCACTGCAATTTTTCCCCTCCATGAGTTCTTACACATCATCTAACTTGGCACTTCTTCAGGTGCACTACTTAATATTCACCTTGGGAAACTCCATGTATCCAAACATTGAGGCAAGATGTGCTGCTTTCTCTTTAATGTTCTTTTTATGGAACTCCCTATTCGCTATGGTCTGAGCTCTTTTCTGCAGTGACAGCCAGGGAAGGAAAGCCAAGGAAAGAGAGAGAGATTTCAGTTAATGCCACATACATCAACAGAATATAGCAAGTTTATAGAAAGACTTATCTTAGCACAACCTAAAGTACACAGAGAAAAAGAGAGCACAGCCAGTAAAAACACAGTATACGTATTATCACAGGCAGTTAAGAGACAGAAAGGAAAAGAAATTGCTTGTCACCTGTTTCATTTTTTCCTCCAGGTGCTGAAGACGCTCAAGCACTCCAGAAAGTACAAATGCAGCAGAACAGGCAGAGGCGAGATTTTCAGAGGGTTCTGACACACTGGGCTGGGGATCTGCTTTTTGTACAGCCTTTGCTCTCCTGGCCATATGATCACAACCACTTAAAGGCTGTTTGGGTTCCCTGACCTCGTGTTCACTCCTAGCTACCACCTGAAACTGGGAAACACTTGAAGTGAAAAAAATAAATCTGCTTTCTGCACTGCCATGCAGCATATGCAGCTTTCAAGGATGCTCTGACAGCACAGCACGACCATGCACACAACTAGAAACAGAATGGTTTTAGCATCACACCTCCCTGAAACTAAGCTTAAAATCAAATGAAAAGAGTATCAACAGTAGTTCTTGATATCATTCTAGGTTTGGTCTGGCCTAAGTTCTAATGTGTTTCAGATTTAAGGCATTTTCTGAGGAGTTCAGAACAGGTCTCTGAATTTGAATTTTCATACCAAATAGCTTTGGATCTGCAGATTTCCACAGGTAATGCAGATCTCATTTCACTGCACACTGGTACTACAAGATGTATATTTCAACTTAAGATTAATGTAAAACAAACATCCATCTGTCTGGGATGAGATTTCTTTCACTGAGAGTACTAAGAGAAAAATCTAAACTATGGTTCCAAAACATTTGCCCCATGCATATGATGCTGCAAAGGAACTTTCAGCAGAAATTCTTATCTCGAGTTTTACTTAAAGAAATAAAAACCTGGCCATCAACATCAGCTCTTCAATGCTCAAGCTTTTTTTTTTTTTTTTTTTTTTTTTTTAAGACATATTTGTTGGGTTTCTCAGGGTGAAATATTCTCTTTGCCTTATCATTACAACAGCCCAAAGCATTCAGAACATGCACAGACAAGTTTTCAGGTGCTGCTGTAGTTTTCTTGCGTGTTAAATGTAGCTATGTAATTTTATGTATACAAATTGGAGCTAGATGTGGTAACAGAGAAATCAACAGTTGTATTTTTAGGGTGTTTTCACACTTTCAGGTAGTTTTCTCATCTGGTGAAGCAGGTGTAAACCAGCCTCAAACTTTTAGTGTGGTTTTCACAGTTCTCATCTAAATATATGCTCACTCTGCAGATTACATCCCATTGTTTTGTACATTCTGCAGTTATGCTACAACACTGAGCTGCCAGCAGTAAGAAATGATGTGCTTGGCAGTTGTCACCCATAGCAGTTCCTACCTGCCTTTTTGGTTGAGGTGGGAGAAGACTTGGATCCGCAGGTTTAGCAAAGCGAGGATTGACAGGAGGGTCAGGAGAGAGCAAGGCTGGTCTAGCTATTAGCTCCTTGTAAAGCATTTTTAAAATTGCAGAGACAGTGAAAAAAAAAAAAAGAAGACAGTAAGTAGGATTCAAAGAGCTTTTGAGGCAGAAAGAAATAAAAGCTACTTTTAAAGCTATTCCTGTGGAGCTCAACAACAGGTCTTGCAGATTTTTGGCACTCACCCATTCTATTAGCCCCTTGTACCATCAAAGATACACTTAAAACTGAGCACATTCAGTACTTGTTAATAGAGTTTATGATCAAAAGTAACACATTGAGGCTTCCTTCAACACAGCCAAGCAAGTCTCTGGCCATGGACTGCACACAGAAAGCTCAGGGCAGGGACAAGTGCCCAAGTGTGTGCAAACAACAGGTTCACAGACAGAGAGACATGGGACATCTTTAAAGCCTACACTCCTGGGGGACTTAATTATTTCAATAAACTAATGGAGATAAGCACAAAGAATTGAGACAGGCACCATCCTTGTCAGAACCTCAACACCTTGCTCGACTTTCTGATCTTTCAGATGACACATCCAAACTCAGCTGATTCAAACCATTTCTGGCTAAAGTGTGATTTGGAGCTTCTCATCCCAAACTTGACAGCACAGGATTAACGTTCCCTTCCTACACTTCCTAAATTTTCCACAAAGAAGCTCTACTGGATATCTAGTGTCCTTTATTCGAGGAGGGTAGGGAACAAAAGGCCTTCTGCAATAGCATGTGCAGCCAGTTTGACTGCCAAACAAAACAGAAATTCTACAGGCTGACTTACAGGAGACTTCCAGATGCTGCAATTCCACTGCACTTTTTGGTGCAATAGATATCAATACATTATATTAATAAGCATTACTCAATCTGTATTAGTCATATTTGTTCACCAAGTACTGAGAGAAATACTTTTCATTTGCATAAAGTATTGAAAAAGACAACCCACTTCAAACACACAACAGATCCATTATTTTCCCTTGGAAATCTGCATCATACTCACAAGGAGGGAATATGCTTTAATTTGAGGTGACTTTTGTGTTCATCTATGACCTACCTGTCTCCGCAAAGTTGTATTTGGAGCATTCTCTTCAAACTTTGCCAACAGCTGAGTTGCCATTGATTTAACTTTGTTCTGGTTCATTCCTTCTCTGCCATCACTCTGTTCTTTCCCAGTATTTGTCCCTTGGCTTGAAAAGCCTGAAGTCTGCAAGGAAACAACAAACTATGTTTTTCTTGGGCTTCCTACAACACTCATGAAGAGGAAAAAAGAGATAACATCCTTATCAGCAGAGGGTGAAAGGAAATAGTTTAGAGTATACTAAAAGTTACACTGTTGAGCAAGCAAAAAGCATCATAAAATATTTTCTTTGGTCACAGAGTACAGTAACAGGGAACATTAATCAGTACTGCTATTGATAAGCAGAGTCACAAAGGTAACTAATCAGTTTGGGGCTAGAAAACAAGCTGCAATGCAAACTCCTCAAGCAAAACATTGTCTAAATAACAGAGATAGGAAAAAAAGCACCCTCCAATACCTTAAATGTTCTTGTGTCAGAACCAAAACTAGTGCAGTTTAGTCAATGTTGACAGAACAGTGCAGTTTAGTCAATGTTCTCGTCCCTATCACAAGATTTAAATAAATTTAGCTTTCTGTGGTGCACACCACGGTAAATTCTAAGTTTTAGGGGAGAGGCTTTTTGTTCCTGCCATGTTCAAAAGGCAAGTCCTGACCCCCCCAACTCCTGCTGCTTCCTCAGCTCCAAGGAGCTGGGTATGTGTGGACACCACTGACCTCCTCAAAGACACCAAAAAGTCCTTTTCGACGTCTTTTGTTCGTCTCGTTTTCTTCCATTTTCCCTTCAACCTGAAAGGGCAAAGCCAAGACAAGTTCCATGGATTACTGCAGCAGTTCCTCCCAGGACAGTAACTTCCATAGCCAGGCAGGTGTGGCCTGGCCTGGGTAAAACCAGTCATATTTCTTAGCACAGTCAGATTTCTTTTCTGGAGCAATTACTGTCTGCCTTACAGGTTTGTCTCCCTTGTGAGGTTCATCTCTCTGGCTGTGGCTGAACATTACAGTACTCAAGCAACAAAATTGCCTATTTTGTGTTCAAGCTATGCACATATTTAATTATTTCACTGAACTATTACTGCACAATTAAATATTGATATTCAGTCTGCCCAAACCTGAAAAGTAGTCAATGCTTAGAAATTTGTGTTGCTTCTTATTAAATTCAGCCTTGAAGATTGGCACAAAAAGTTATAATTTATGAACAATAAACTACATTCCACTTATTTGCGTTTGCCCGTGCTGAACTTAGCAAGTGCTCAGACAGCTTAAAAATAACCTAAAAGGAATAAAGAGAGAGAGATCAAAGAATGCAGGGCTTCCTTCTTACATATACACTGCTTGCAATAAATCATTATGCAGTGAATAGAAGTAATCCCAAACAACTTCTGGGCAAACAGCAAAAGAATCAGATGACAATATTTGGATTACTTTGTGTGCTTTGGTACATTTGTCTTTCCAGCAGCAGCTCTGAGTAACTCAGCTTTGCTCTACCTACAGTCATCAGCCTACCAACAAGGGTGGACATCAGAAAGCCCAATGTGTTCTGCATAATAACCTGTACCACATGAAAGCAGAGTTTGCCTGAGTGAGTGGAGCACACAAGATGTTGCCTTTCAAAAATCTGACATAAAGGACTCTCATTAACATATTTACAAAGAAGTGAAAGACAAAGCAATTTAATTGCTGAGAAAAACTCCAAAGGGACTGTGCCCTGTATTGTGTAAACACCTCCATTCATTTATTAGTCTGGAGCACAGGAAATCTGAGTTCCTCTCCAGCCCTGCTGACACTCAGGAGAATGGAAAACATTACCCAGCTCAGCACAGGCTGCCAGAAAGCTCCAGCCACACCAGCTCCAGGCCCTGTTTCCTGGTCTCTCACAACCCACGCCCAGATAAGGATCCTCTTCCAGCCAAAAAAAGGCCAAACTGGATGCTATGGAAAGCTTAGCAAGCAGCACTGTACTATCTTACAGCCTGGATTGAACATATAATATATATACCCCTGGATAATGCTATTATTAGCCATTTGACATTTTCTCTACAAACATCATAATGACTGAGTGTGCCTATGTGTGTTAGCTTTGTGTACTAATTTAGAGGCCTTCTAATAATAGCATATATACCCCTTATTTATAAGCCTGAAAGTTTAATTTTTTCTTTCCAAAAAGAGAAAAATTATAGGGCAAGATTTCCTTCACAACTTACCTTTGGTACTCGCTTTCTTGGCAAAGTCAAATTGATATAATTATTGAAGAGGAAGTTTGATGATTTTGCTGAACCAAGATCACTGTTTTCTCCATTTTGCTTCTCCCCAGCATCTGTTCAAAAATCAAGTTCTTAGGATATTTACTTACATTCATTTTTCAATTACTTTGGCTAAGCCAAAGTTTTACAATCAAGTGATGGTGGCACTTACAGGGAAGAAACACAGGCAAATAAAAGCAAATACATACAATGTAGGGTGACTTTTCTCAAAAGCAACAAACACACAGACATGAATGTGCTCTATGCAGCCATCCTTAGCAGGGAATCATCTAATGACCTGGCACATGAACTTCATGATGTCAAGCCACAGTTATCCAGCTGCTCTTATTCTCCCAAACCACCAAGGACCCACCAAACTTTGGTCTTCAACCAAACTTTGCCCGTTTGCTGTCTCAAGCCCAGGGTAAGCATTGCAGAGAGAAGCAGACATGCCCACACACCAGAGGGGCTCAGCTGGGAGGGGACCTGGCTGGGCAGCAGTGCCCATGGGCAGCCTGGTGCTCTCCCAGTGCCCAGGCTGAGGGACTGGGAGCAGCCTGGCCCTGCCTTACCCACTGCCTGCAGCGGCGTGCCCCGGAACAGCTCGTAGAACTTGGACAGGTACATGACCATGCTGAGCTTGTCGGGCTCCCCAGCTGAGCCCACCTCCTTCCCCGTGGTCACAGGGGGGATCCCAAACTCCTGCTCAGCCACGTCGAACGCCAGCTGGTTGTTCTTCACCACGTCCTCCTCGTTCAGAGCATCGAAGTCACTGCAGGGACAGCACAGAGACATCAGCAGAGCTTTGCTCTCGGCTCACCTTGGGAACACACAGTGTCCCTGGCCCAGGGGAGAGGCACAGAACAAGGCCAGGAACCAGGGCATGGGCATTTCACTGGGTCAAAGCTACAGAGTCCACACAATGCCAAAAGAGAAGAGTATCACACAAATCCCATTTTTACAAATATTGCCTTTGCCAGAAATGTAACTTCAAAGCTTTGTCACTGGATTTCAATGTAGTCCCATAGAAAGGGACTTCTTACTTAGGAAAGAACACAATTCTTCCTCAGAAGTGCTAAGAAACCATTTTCCTTTCTAGCTTCAGCTGCACTACTGCAGATTTGATCTGCTAGCAATTGTCTTCTTAGTTTTGATTAGCTCTACAAATCACCAGAGCCAGGAGGAATAAATTTAGGCTGGGATTCTACCAAAGAAGAATATTATATGTGTGTGCACACAGGCACAGGCACTACCTTTCCTTTTTTAAGGTGTTACACACACAGTTTGAACGAGGACCTGCTGTCCAGGTCATAACTGGATTTAGCAGTGCACTCAATAAGTACATCACACATCTGGAACTTTGTTATCCAGTCCCTAATCCATTTTCTATGGGACCTATTCTAAGACTCTGATCTCTTGAACAGCTTCCAAAATCCATGATTAAAATAAACATGTGAATAAATTACAAAGCTCCAGGCAGGGTAGTTTCTTTCTCCTCCTAAAGGAATGTGAGTTTTTGAATCCCCAAAGGATTTCTGCTCTGCCCTCACCCACTCGGTGCCCGTTCCTGGAGCCAGGGGCTGTGGGCAGCCCTCCAGCCCAGCCCTGCCTCTGCCCACAGGCAGCTCCTCTCCTGCCTGACTTTCATCTGGCCACGTCCTTCAGCAGGCTCCTTTACTGCAGAGAGCCAACAGGATCTCAACACAATGCCAATTCAACAGCAGGAGGTCTGTTAGCTCAGGAAGATAAATTTGTCAACTTTCTAGAGAGCAGTGCTTACAAGACATGTTCTCCACAGACAGCAAAGATTACTTTGCTTTCTGTACCCTCTCCCCCCCTTACAGTCACAAAAATATCCATAATTCTAATTTGTGTAAAAAACCTCAAGGCAAAATAGTATCTTATTTGCAAAAATCTCAGCTCTTCCTCTGGCAAAACTGTACAAACAAGCACCCTGGGTGCCACTCCTATGTGTTCCAATGTATCACACCCATAGGAGAGCTCACTCACTCCTTTCACTCGGCCACAACAAAGGGAGACTGGCAATAATTCATCTGTGACTCCTGAGCCTGTGTAGGAAGGCAAAGGATGCATCCACTGCCTTCTGGAGACTGAGAGGAGAGTCACTCCACTGGCTGCATCCAGCAGTGCCAGCAATTGCCATTTCCTGACACCTGTGACACACTGAGCCTCTTGTATCCAACTGAGGAACCTCACAAAGCACTCACAGGTCTGACATTGGGTCTTGCAGCATCAGGAGCTTACAAACCCTGCCAAAGGGGAATGCTGCCTTACATTCCATCCCCATGGCAGTTATTTTCCAAGGGCCAGAGATGCTAAAGGGCACTGTACTCTTCTGGACACAGAGTTGTGCAAAACCTCCAGCTCCACCTCCAAGGTCTGAAGCTTCCCTACATGACTGTCCTCACTGCAACACTCAGGATGGTTCACTCACAGCTCACCCAGGTTTCCCTGGGACACAACAGTGCCAGTGTGGCTGGGGGTTTAAATGTTCACTAAACCCAGTGTGCCAGGCCCAGGGAATGCAGCTCTTCACATTCCCCAAGCACTGCAAATTCGGTTTTAAATAGACACAACTCCCACAGACACGATAAATCATAAGGTTCAAAACCTTCCTAGCTCTTTGAAAGTCTATATATATATATATTTCATCTTAAAAGGCATGCAAGGACATACAGAAAAAAAAACAAACAAAGCAAAACCAGCCCCACCCTCTCCATTCCCCCAGATCTGGCTATGGTGTGCACTCCCTGGCAAAACAACAGCCAGAGAAGGGAACTGTAGAGGATCAGTGTTGCTCTGGTTTGTCTTACACTGCACTGCAGTGAGTGGAGGAGATGTACAGCTGTCACTTACATGAGGTCAGGCCTGAAGCGATGGATGATTGCACACAGAGCAAGGCCATTTCTCCAGGAGCTAGTCAGGTCTGTGACATTAACATTACGATATCCTTCTGTCTGCTTCTGGCACCACGTCAGAAGTTTGTTAGGCCGAATATCTGACTCTGAGATACAGCAAAGAGCAAACATTTCAACAGTTCTTGTATGCTCAGAAGTCTACAAATGTCAAAGCACAGCAAACATGAGGTGCCACATACCTTGCCTGGAGAGATTCACTGATCTTCTGATGGAGCTCACTCTTTCAAGAGGACACTGTTGTAACTCATTGGTAACATATAATTGTCTCACCTACAAGTAAAAGCAATTAGCAGTGTAATGTTAGAACTGCTTAGAGAGAAGAAAAGAGTTTCCTTTGCAGGTTCACTTTAACAGCAGCTGGTTCTAAATGAAAGAGTCTCCTACTTGCAGCTCAATTTATGCTAGACAAAAAAAGAACTGATTTCACAAGGAAGGTACTGACCTGGTGTGGTCGAACACAACTCGAGTTCAGGTTTGGGTATCTGGTTCCTGGGTCAATGGTATACTGGTCAAAGTTCTTGTTAATATTTTCAGGGGTCGTCTGAGGCAAGAGTCGATAAATGCTCTCTCTTATACAGGAAAAAAGATGCAAGAGTTACATATTAAAATAAATATTTATTATATAAAGAGATTGGGTTTGGGGTTTTTTGCAGCTATCTGCACCTTATTTTGATTCTGTCTGGACAAGTGTTATGCACTATTTCTCATCCCCACTCAGCAGCAGGATGCCAGACAGAAAAAGGACAAAGACAAGACAGGCTCTTAAAACTTATGCCCATATTTCCCTGAGGCAGGAAGGGAGAAAGAAAAGGGAGGAAGAAGAAACAAACAAAAAAAGGAGGTTGTATCATCAATTCATCTGGTTTTGCTTTAAAATCCACTCAAGCAGTAATTTCTTTACCACGTAACAGCACTAAATCCTGTCATCCTGCAATTCCTATAACCACCAAAACTTTTTTGTTACTCTGCTCAGTTTTCCAGTTGGGACTATGCAGTGTTTGAGTCATCCCACAGGCTCCTATCTTAAAGTGTCCCAAAGTTCTGTAGTCAGTAATGCATCTCCTTGCGTTACCACAACGTGACTATTTCCACTGTGTCTGCCCCAAAACAGCTGCAGGAGGAAGAAGAAACAAACAAAAAAAGGAGGTTGTATCATCAATTCATCTGGTTTTGCTTTAAAATCCACTCAAGCAGTAATTTCTTTACCACGTAACAGCACTAAATCCTGTCATCCTGCAATTCCTATAACCACCACAGCTTTTTTTGTTACTCTGCTCAATTTTCCAGTTGGGACTATGCAGTGTTTGAGTCATCCCACAGGCTCCTATCTTAAAGTGTCCCAAAGTTCTGTAGTCAGTAATGCATCTCCTTGCGTTACCACAACGTGACTATTTCCACTGTGTCTGCCCCAAAACAGCTGCAGCAGTTCTCTTTGCGTTACCACAACATGACTATTTCCACTATGTGTCTGCCCCAAAACAGCTGCAGCAGAGCAGGGTAGCTGACAGCAGCACAAAGTCAGCAATTCCACCACCAGACCAGGGTGACACCAGGGCTGTTGGTGCACTGGACAGATTTTTGGCTCTGGTGAAAAAAAGACATTACACAGAGAAGCTTATGATGCAGCACTACAGCAATTCTCCTTGGCCACAGGTTTAGCAGCCTAAAGAGCATCAGGGCTTCTAGGCCAAACAGCAGAGCTAAAGATCACAGAGACCACCTATGAAAGCTGTAGGTGTTGGAGAACTTATTCAGACTTGTAAAAATGACATACAAAACTCTGAAAGAACAAAAAGACAGGTGCTGAGATGGTTGGAGGGGTTTGGTTTGGGTTTGGTTTTTTGATACATGGTATCTTTGGTTTATTTCCTTAAGGATAACACTTAATTCTAGTGATTAGGGACCTAAATCAGTGATTTAAACCCGTGTCCTGCACATTGCCAGGTGTCTGTGTTGGTGTGCAGAAGCTCACAGAGCCATGAGCAGCTGCTACTGCAAGTTGTTCAACCTGAAGGAATGGGAGAGTTCAGCCCAACACCACTGAGGGCATTCTGAAATCCACTGCTTTGTACCCAGACTGTGACTCTCTAAAACACTGGAAATGACAAGCCCAAAAGACACTGACCGTTCAGCAAGGATCTCCAGTGGAGGTTTCCCCTGGGCCCAACTCCGCACCATCCACGCGGTGTCGAAGGCAGCCAAGAAGCCTCTTGCACAGCCAGTACCCATGGGCCAGAAGGGCTGAAAGAAGCAGTTACACTTTAATTCCTTGTATTTCTTAAGGTCTTATTCCAAAAATAACTTGCCAGGTGAATTTGGAGCCTAGGGTTTCACCCTGTCTCAGAAAAACAGCCCAGAAAGTGCTAGAGTACAGCACAGACAATGCTTGTAGCTCTTAGGTGTGTCTTTCCTCCCAGCCTCAGGCAATGAAATCGATTGCTTCTTTCTCTTTTTCCCCTTAACTCCTATATTTATAAACAAATCTCATAACCTCAAAAGGTAAGGGCTGAGGGGAAAAAAACCAAAGACTCAAGAATTAGACAAGATGCCCTTCTCATTTTGCTTTGGGCAAAGGTTTCAGGCTCTCAGCATGAGGGGTTTTTTTAAAAAAAAAAAAAAGAAAAAGAAAATAAAAAAAAAGTTGCAGCATACACTTTTCACTTCAGAAAGTGAAAATAAGGGAACATATTAAGGCAAAGAGGCTGCAATAATAATTTGGGTCAAGTTTTTCTGTGATGGAAGACAGGAAAATGATGCCGTGCACCCAAGCTAAGGACACAGAGCTCATGGTTTTCAGACAGAAATACAACTTGCATAAAGCAAAATGGGATCTCAGCCAGAGGCTGCCAGCCAAGCATTCACTATGACAAACTATGGCACAAAGAGAGAGAAAAGAAAAAGGAAAAAAAAAGTCTATTCCAAAGAAGGTACCACTGTTTCAGGACGTGAAGAGAGGAAGTTTTGCTTTGGAGGGTAGATTGACTGGCTGGATTAAGGAAATACAGGGGAAAAAAAGGAAAAAAGACTACTTGGAAAACATTCAATATATACCTCCAGCAAACTATCTCCAACAAGTGCCACGAGGAGCTGATGCCTGTGCCTCTCCCTCACAAGGGCAGCATTTTCGGATGCATACATGGAAGTAAAATCAAACATTGCTACATCTGGTTGGCCATAGTGGTTAATTGCAAAATCCAAGGAAGGCAGCTGGTAATTGGTTGCAAAGTCAGCAGCTTCTCTAGCATAGGACAGCAAATTGCTCTGGTTCACGTTTTCCCCACCGAGGAGCAACTCGGTGTCTATGGAGTCCTGCAGGGAGAGAAGCACACAGGGTGAGATACTCCAATGTCCTCTCTGTGGGAACCACATATCACAGCATGAAGAGCCAAGGGAGACTTGTCATGTCCTCCAAAAAGCTGTAACATACCCATCAGTCACTACACTACCCCAAACAGGAGCTCTCCACGCCAACACTGACCGAGCAGCTTTATCTGCAAGAGAATATTCTAGTGCCTCCCAGTTCCTCAGTGATGTGTTATTCCCATAACATCACTTCTCTACCATCAGCAGATGTTGCCATCCTCACTGCAAGGCTTTCCTGCATGTGTGCACTCCACATCTGAAACCACATGGGAGCAGAAATGCTGATGACATGACACATGGGGCTCAGCCTCAAGGTTTGACTTCAGGTCTCAGTAACAACATCAGTCAAACTTGGACCATATAAGCTCTTCTGCTGTTCTGTTTGGGTTGAGCTGCTGTTGGCTGGTTGCTTCTTTTTGCCAGAGTGCTGAAGGCTCCAGCCTAGGTCATCCTAGTTAAAGCCAGTGATTGTTAATGAGGCAGTTTCTATTTACAGCTTAATCACCGCTGACCCCGAATCGAAGGCTGATACCACAGAACCCCTCTTAGCCCAGTTGCTTCAGACAGACTGGGGGTTTGGGGTTTTTTTCCACTCAGGCCTGAGTAGGTCAGGAAAACAGCTCTGAGAAGTCACAGTCACTGCTCCACTTCTCCAAACTCCCCACAGGTCTCCTGGGACTGCTTGCACCTAAAGCCACGGATCCCACAGACCCAGGGCCTGCTCTCCCCAAGGGTTACTCCCTTCCCCTCTCCTGCCCCAGCTGCTCTGCCCTCCAGAAGGGCAGGGAACCATAGGACTGAGCCAAGGGGCCTCAGGAGAAAGCCAAGAAACCTTCTGATTGTTCCCCATAGTACTTCCTTCAGGAAATTACACTTGACTGTTTTGGCACTGTCTTACTTTGCAAGAGAAATTGACCTTTCTTGGGCTTTCAGGAAGAGAAATTTAAGTGGTACCATAATGCAGTCTAAAAACAGAAGGAAGTAAACCCCTACATCTGCCAGAAGAAAACCAAAAACAAACCAACAAAACAGAAACAAACAAACAAAACCAACCTCAAAATCCCAAGTACCTTTGAAAGCTCAGGCCATTCTGTTTACAGCCTCCTTCTATCATGGTTCACCCACCTCAAAGAATTTGCAATTTGGCCTGGGGTAGGTTTTAATGCTTCCTTATTTGCCTGATAAAACTGGACAAGGCTGTATAAACAAATGAGGTGAGAGTTTTTTTCTGGTGTGCTGACCACACCACAGACTGCCAAGGTGAGCCAAATTTCAGACCTGACAAATTTAGGAAGTATTGTTTTCAGTTCTCTATAGAAACCTTGTGCTGACTGAAGGAAAACAACAAATGTAAAGACTCAGAGTAAGATCCAAGTGACCTGAGCTTTAATGATGTGATTAAGTCTATAAACACCCTCTATAACAAGCACCAACATCCATGCAGATGTTCACACTTACTCTGTGCCAAGTAAATAGGACAGGGATTTTTTACATACGTTAATAATCACTCCTTTGTCCAGAAGACTCTGCTTTTTTGCTGTCATCACAAAATAATGTGTGCTGTCTTTATAGTAAACAATATTCTCCAGGTCAATCCCTGAAAAGAGATAACACATTTGTCATTCACTAGCAGGATGCTACTGATCCCCACAGGTGCCTTTCCCTCTTGGGATACATTCACTTTCCCAGCTGGGATGAAGGATTAGTGGACAAAATGCTGTAAAAGAAAACGAGAGAGGGGATTGGCCTCACCCCACAGGAGTTTGTCTCAGCACAATGTAAAACTATTTGGCACTCTTTGAGTTACCTCCAGCACTAACAGACTCCAAAGTGCCAAGAGAACAAGGTGATATTTAGGTGTCCAGAGCTCTGGCACTGGGTCTAATCAGGAGTTTTGGTTTCAATTATAATAGTAATACTTTTTAAAAATTCAGCCGTAAATCAAGGATAGAATTGCTTGTACTGACAGTGATGCAACTATTCTGATACCCCTGTTCATTAAGAGGTATTTCACAGTTTATATTTCTAGTATTTCTGGCAGATTCTAGTTCCCAGTTTATCAGCTCTACACATCAAAAAGCAAGAATAAACTCCTCCCAGAAGGGCAGAGCCTTTTTCAAAGTGTTTAAGCTGTTCAGTATGTGAACAGATAGAAACAAAACAAACCATGTCTTCAGGGAAATCTCTGGGCCCTGAAATGCTCTTCCAAATGTGTTCAACATAGCAGACATTTTTACAGCTGAGAAAAATTTAAACATTCAAATAAGCTACGATGTGGCAACGCCCCAGTTTAAAAAAAAATCCCACTGTACCATAAATGGGCACCTCTATCTGCAAGATTTCGACATCAACAACATTTTATCACTTGGAATTTTTGCATGTTTCTATTGATGTTACCAGGAGCAGGAGGGTGGCCTGGCACACGGTTCCTCTACTGCCTCCTGGTTTTGGTAACAGAGAAATGAGGATGCACCCACCTGTTTCCTCTTTTAGGTCCTGGAAGAATTTCTGATTGAAGATGAAAGCAACACCACTAATTTCTTCTACCTTGGCCTCTGCAGTTGTATTTCTGTTTATAAAATTGGCAGTGATGGCTATAGCCAACTTTCCACGGAACTCCTTCCTCCTGAAACCTGGTGGGCAAAGCAAAGAATTAACACCACTGGGAACTTCACCCTGGACTTTGAGGAAGGCTCAGCTCAAGGCAGCTCAGTGTCTTTCCCACATCTAGTCATACACTTCCTGATATAACACACCATCTGTAGATTCCATAATTCCTCCAAAATTTCCTTGACTGCAAAGAGTCTTTTATTCCCATTTTTATCTGCAAAACTGGAGCTGTACTGCATTCCAGATGAAGCCTCCCTAAAGAAGTGTGTTGTGGTTGGCAAATATAAGAATAAGCAGACAAACTATGAATCTAATGAAAAAAGGAAACAGTGTACTAGTGATTGGAAACCAGTGTGGATATAATTAAAGCTAAAGGGGAAATACATAATTAGTGACAGGTTTATTCATAAGACACAGGAGCAGCTTAGAATCATAGAATCAACCAGGCTGGAAAAGACCTCAAAGATCATCGAGTCCAACCCTAGTTGGACTTACCTAGTGTCTCGCTGAGGCAGCTCAGGTGGTCTGAATTCTCAGCAGTGTTTCAAGTCCATGAAGCATTGAGCCCCTCTCCTCTCCTCCTTTCAGGTCTTCCAAGATATAGTAAAGACTAAAAAGCTAAAGGGAAACATTCCCTACCTTCCAACGTGTTCCTGCGGCCATCCGCACCGATAATGACGTCAAACTCATACTCTGACAAAGGGTGATCCATGGGGAGAAATTCAGCCCTCCAGCCTGTCTCTGGAAATGCAAAGAATATTTATTCACTCTCCAGGAATACAAAGGAGAAGTGATTTGAGAGTCTGAAGAAAGGGCACTAAGATGAACAGCCTATTTCTCATCCACACAGAGCTGAGTCCTGCCTGGGTCTGTGGGAGGGAAGTTTGCTGCAGTCACAGCTCTGTTCAGGCTGGGTTAGAAGGTGCCAAGCTGACAACAGAAAGAAGGAAACCTTCATCTGGATCACTTAGTGCACTGAATGTCCTCTCAGGTCCTGCCACAAGAATGTGCTAAGCTCTTCATTCTCCCAGAAGGAGCCCCACAGCTACCTGGGCAGGGCTGTGCACACACAGTGACAGCAAGGGAGATCTGAGCATCAACAGAAGAAAAATAGCATTCCATCAATGGTTTGAACTGTCTTCTTAACAGACATTCAATGGAAGCATAGTGACAAAACCGAATTTAATCCTTGCAGGAATACAAAGCTGATTACGTGACAAGGTTTGTATTGTCCGTGTTTTAAAATTATATATACTTCAACTATTTAAAACAATATGTTTGTTCTACTGTCACTGTATGACCCTTCAAAGAGGTAACATAGTATTTTAGCTAAAGAAAAATGTTTAAATATTCTGTTGCTACTACACCTCAAAATGCTAGCAAGAAAAAAAGAGAAATCTTTTTCCATTTTGTTTAAAAGTCTTGCCCAAGAATGCTGATCAGACTCTGTGTGCCAGTGGGGGCTGTATCAAATGTAAGAGCAAAGTGAGGCCCTGGGCACTTCATCCATCCTCAATATTTACATTATCAATCAAAATTTGTTTTTGCAAGAAGATACCAAGAAGCCACACCAGACTCCCCGCGAGGCCTCGAACACATGCCAAGGCTCAGTGCAGAGCCTCAGCTGCTCAGCTCAGCCTGCCTTGTACTGCAGGAGCTGTCAGTGCTCTGACAGGGACACTTCTCATTCCCACAGCTGGGCAGAGCCAGCTGACTCAGGAGGGCAAAAATCCCCATTTCTTTAAACAGAATTCAACTACCTTAAATGACTTCACAAAACACCTGACAGAAAAGAATTTACTGTGGACAGAACTACAATGTGATGAACAGTACTTTGGTTTTCTTGATCTTCAGGAGGCTCCAGGACTTTCACGAATTCTAGATTCACGTGGATTTCAACTCCCAGTATAAGTGCAACTTTGAAGAGGATAAGTTGAAGTTGTCGAATACCTGTAGACATTGAGTAGAGAAGGTGAATGGATTAAGCAACCAACTGTGACCAAACTGCTGCTCAGTGCTAACACAAGCATCAGTATTCCCCATACTGGGATGAATGCAAAGGTGGCAACCAGCACACGATGATGTTCTCTCCCCTCCCCTTTTGCAGCACAATCTGATGGGCAAAACTCAAATATCTGAGTGTCTTAGAATACTTTTCCAGAGCTTTCCTTCTTAATGATATTTAAAGGATCTGCTAACCAGTAGCTTAGCATTTTAGGGCAGAAATTTTTACAGCATATTTCCCTGTAAAATTGTCCACTTCTGCCTCTTTTCTCATTAGACTGGGGTTGTGTCTGTCTTCAACATACTGGAATGAATATCAATATTCTTCATACTTTACAATAAAAACCTCTTGTTTAACAAGCTGCTCCATAAGACTAATTTGTCCAATTGCCATTTTTCCCTAAAACAGTACACATTTTTCCTAAAAAAAGTACACAGGCACTCACACATGTTTAAGGCGGACGAACTTTCTGCCAAACCAAGAAAGTCTCCATTCATCTTCTGACTTGGGCAACCTCTTATCTGAACAGTGCCAATGCCCTCAGGTACTTACTGATATGATCAATAGATCCTGCACAGAATTTTCCATAAAATTTCTTTGCTCCCAGTCCCCGGAGGTCATGGATGGTAAATGGCCAGAGATGCAACACATTGTTTCTGGAAAACGTGTCTCGCTTCTCCACCACGACGACTTTGGCTCCCAGGAAGGCAAGTTCTATGGCAGTTCTCAAGCCACATGGGCCACCCCCGATAATTAAACACTGGCAGAGAGAAGGAGGAGTTTTACACAGTGTTTTGTATCACTTCCACACGGTTTCTAACTCACTCTATCACTCCAACTTGACATCCAACTGGAGTTGCACTACTGAGAGTGTATTCGAGTCATTTATTTAAACCATTATGAAAATTTTGCTTGTGCTGCTCAGTCAATTTACACGTGAGGATAAACTGTGCTTCATGGAGACACAAAAACATCTGATAAAAAGACATAACAGGAGAAACAGCAAAAAGCTGAACAGTTTTGAGCATCTGCTCACACATTTCTAACCATTTAGCGTTTCTGAAGCACTCACAGCAAACAGGATAACAGCCATGTGCAAGGGAAGGGAAGGAAGGAAGTGGTCTTAGTGGAAGTTTCGTTTTGTTTTAAAGAGGAAATTGGTGTACACTTGCTCGACTTGTCAAACAAATCTATGATAAGCCTTACAGTGTGAGTTACTCTCTTCCAAGTGAGGGTGTACCCTGAAGAGAACAGCTTGGTTCACCTACTGATCTAAAGCAGAACATGTCAAGGGAGCTCAGCAGACTTGTCCTGCTTCACCAGGGCCAGGGAACTCAGCCTGCCCCTTCCATTTCACCCAGGAAGGTCAACATCTTCACCCTCAGGACAATCACATTTTAGGAGCTCAAATCTAAGTTTGGGCATCCTCAGCAGAATCACTTCCCAAACAGGATCCTTGCCTGAATTTTAGTGGACAGCTGTAATTTTTCACAGACTAACAAGGAGAGGATTTCCAGAAAGCAAACTAATTAAAACCTAAACATATCTAATGCTTCCATTTCCATGAGTGATTACTCAAAGCTGATTAGAAACAGTTTCATAGCTGGACAATGCTGCTGTTCCATATCTTCCTACCCCCCACACTCCTTCCCCCAAACCCCAAGATCTATTCCCTCAGTCCAGGTGCCTCCAAGGCTGGGGCAGGGGCAGCCAGGGTGGGCCTGGTGCAGGAGAGAGCTCTGGCACAGCCCAAACCCATTATCTCACAGGCCAGACATGCTCCTGTGTCCTGCACACATAGCCAGACAGTGACCACAGCTTCAAAGCAAGCATGGGCTGGATCTGGAGGCTTGTTGGGATATCAGTCTGGTTCCCATTACACAGCGATTTCATAAAACAGAGTCATTTATTTACTTTGGTTTGTTCACCATTTGCTTTTAGATCTAACAACTTAACCAAGAAGTATCTGGTGCTGAATTCTGCCCATGACTTTTGTCCAACCCAATCATAAAAGTGCTAAAATATTTTTGAAATTTAATAAAGAGTTCAAATAAAGTCCCACTGAAAGAACAACTCCTGTGAGGTGCTTTGGCTTGGCTTTAGGCTAGTGTTTTGTTAACTAGGGGAGTTTAACTTAGGCTGTCACATTAGCCACTTGGCTTCCTTCCTCTTGAAAGAACAGATTCAATTCATAATTTCAGAGGAACACTCCTCACTGCATGCTGGATATTAAAAAAAAAAAAAAAAAAAAGAAAAAGAAAAAGGAAATCAACAGATGTAATTATATAACAGAAGAAAAGAGAGTGCAGATGTAGCCCAACTGAAGAGAATCCCTGGTGGATCTGGGTCAGCTCTTCTTTGCACATGCTGTGTGTGATTAACATGGGAACTCAGCTCTGACAAGGCCTTCACAGCCACTGGGTTTCCAGCCATGTCTAGCAAGCAATGACAAACATTCACAAATCAAGCCCATAAATGGTCTGATAAGGTGGGGTTGGGTTTTGGCTAACAAATTGTATTATATATAAAGAAATACAACTTAAAAAAACCAAAAAAACCCAAGCAGTCTTTGGAGATTTAGTCATAGCAGATCCTGCCAAGTAATAAAACCCACACAGAAAACTCTTAGTTCCTCCTGATGCTCTGTAACATAGCATGCTAGAATTTTAAGGAGGATTCTGCCCTCTCCCCTCCTCCCACAAAGTGTCTTCATAACTGCCTAGAGACACCACGAAAAATGGTTGTATATTTGCCACCATCCATGGTTACCTTCCAGAACACATTCATCTGTGTCTCAGAGCTATTTGTTCTTTCATTTATTAGGGAAGCTTCCTGCTGGTGTAGAGCTTACTCTTGGCAGTCTGTCCTCTTTTTGAAACTTCTGGGGTCAAAACCAGCACAAAACCCTTGCAAAGGGAATTCTTCCTGCGTTTCCTATCTTCATCAGGAGAACAGACTGTACCACTCCCATCTCTGTGCTTGCAAAGTCACAAAACAAACCCTGTACCAGATAAACCCTGAATGGCATCCTATTTTCACCCTGTTACCCCAGTCTCCTGGCTCATCAGGGCCTGCTTGTGAAATTAATTTATTGCAATTTAACACAGATTGTGACAACTGAGACCACACAAGGAAGTCTCACTCAATCAGTCCTGAAACGTAACAAAACAGGGTTGGACAAATGCCAATGCCTCCTTGAAATCTACATTACTTGTAATAATATAAACAAACACAGCATTTGGTAAGTCTCCTAAGCTTCATCCTAGCCAAAGGTTGGTCTGACTGTAAGACATGCAACTTTCTATTAGTATGTTTAGGAGTGGCAATGCCTTGAAAATCTCCAGGAAACATTCCTACACCAGCTAACAGCACTTAGTGCTGAGCTAAATGGCAGCACAAGTAATGTCTCCAATGACCTCTGTGCCAGGTGCAGGTTTTCGAGATGATCCCCCAGATCATCTCAATGTAACATACAAATATATGACACAAAATAGGAGAGGAAGAAAGGGAGAGGGGGATGCAAAGCAGGGGCCTCTTGCAACCCCTCCTATTCCTCACTACTAAACTGGCAGCTGGTGAATCCAGGCACCAGTATCCCATTCTGGAAAAACCATACACAGTTTCACAGCTGAGAATTTGCAGAATGCATCCACTGGTTTTCACACATTAAGCTTGCAGAAACAACAGGGGGTTTGGAAGGAAAGAGGGAAAGGGCAAGAATACTAGCACTGTATCTCACAAAAAACCCCAACAAACTCAACACTGAGATAACACTCCAGAATGACCTAGTAATGCACATGTACTATGAAAGAACAGTGGAAAACATCTGCCCAAGTTATTTAAGTGCCTTTAGCTTATATGTAATGTTCACCAAAACCACCCTTGGAAATCAAAACCGACAGGAATGGACCATGCTGCTAGAAATGCCAAGGGGTGGCTTTCCCCATGTGCCCCCAAGCCTTCCCATGGCAAACCCTCTTCCATCACTTGCTCTGGGCATCATGTGCTCATTTCCTTAGCCACCAGGCCCAGCACTCCACACTATCCTTTGTGCAGCCCCCAAAGCAACAGGGATGCACCATGGACTAATGTGATTGATTCCACAGGGTTACTCTGTACATGGACAAGTATTTATTAGTGATGGAGCTAAATGTGATGCAACACGAGACAGGCACGAAATGTAATGAAACAACACAATTTCTGGATCAGCAGTGACTGTTCCCCTGGAAAGGCTCCAAAGAGAAACAGCTGCATAAGCAGCTAAGGCAGACAGCTACCAGAAGCTGCAGCAGGAAGCTTTCTCCATCACAATGCTTTCCACTTCATCCCCTTTACTAGACATGAAAATGCTTCTGGCAAAAATAGGACTGCTCAGTAGGACATTCCTGACTTCCTGACTTGCAGTTCATCTCACAGTTGCAGCCTCAGATTTTGTCACATAAATTCATTGACAGCCACTGGATACAACAGTGCAGCCAAATGTACCCTGAAAACACTGAACAACCAGTTGGGCTTTAATGTTTGAAACACTATAATGAAAGACACTGAAAAATTAAAACCTATTGCCACTTTGGACATTGAAAACGTCAAAGGCTGAAGCTTTTTTTTTTTTAATATGAAAAAGAAATAAAGGTTAAGCTCACAATAGACATGGAGCAAGTCCAGAGGAGGCCACAAAGTTGCTAAGAGGAATGAGCATCTCCCTGTGAGGACAGGCTGAGGGAGTTGGGGCTGTTCAGCCTGGAGAAGAGAAGGTTGTGTGGAGACCTCAGAGCAACTTTTCAATATCTGAAGGGCCTACAAGGAGCCAGAGAGGGACTCTGTGCTAGGAACTGCAGGGACAGGACAAGGGGCAGTGGGTTCAAACTGAAGGAGGGGAAGTTTAGGTTAGATATTAGAAAATTTTTTTTTACTCTAAGAGTGGTGAGACATTGGCACAAGTTGCCCAGGGACGTGGTGGATACAGTTGGGTGTATTTTAATGAGAGGCACTAACTCTCCTAAGGGTTATTTGGACACTGCTTCAAAGCATGACAGAGTTCCAAAATCTACCCTAAAACATTATTAGGACTAGCTGACTGTTGCTGAAAGGATATTTTTGGAGAGTGAACACCACAAACACCAGTGCTGGGGGCACTGAGAGGCAGCTGGGAACAGAGGCTCACACCCAGCCCTGCCTTGGTGCATGAGCCACATCATGATGAGTCCACTCCCCTTCCAATCCCACCAGGATTTCACCCTTTGTACCCCAGCTGAGCCCCTCAGAAACAGGCAGTTTTGCCATCTCCTGCCAAAAGCACCTGTAGCAGTGATCAGCAAGAAGGGAGACATAGCTATTTATTTCTGTTCCAAGACTGTAACGTGGATTTGAGGCTAACACAGGCTGACTTGGGCCAGAGCTCATTCCCCAGCTCTGTGCAGCTGCTGCACTCACAGCTGGACACAGCACAGTGCAGGGATCAGAGGATCTATTTTATTGCCCTCCTGTTTTACTGAGTCAAAATGCCAGAAGTGAAACATTAGTACATTTATTGCATTCACTTGGCTCATCTTTACTGGGATTTTTTTCCTCTTTTTTGGAAGATAAGCTTCTGCATGGAAAAAAAACACGTGCCTTCATTTTTCCCGGGTGTATTTGGACACACTTGTCCATCCATCCTTTCTGTCACATGGATACATGTACTAAGATTAGATTTACATATAAAAAACTTTCCACAGTTTGAAGTTAAAACAATGGTATGAAAGCTATCCAAACTTACATTCTGCCATGCCACACATGAAAGAAGAGCTGTGTGCACAGGGTGCTGGAAGTCCCTCCAGTGCTGCATCAGACCTGGCAGGACTTGGCAGCTTTTCTGAAGAGCTCTCAGGTGGCACTGGTTGTATTTAAATACACTGACTTGATCTCAGACATTTTACAACGATTTTAAAACAAATTGTTAAAAAATGATGATAAAAATAATACAGGGAAGTATCCCTAGAAACTTTCCATCCCCCTGCACCAGTTAGTTATCTGAAAAGAGCTACACATCATCCAACCAGAAATGTTAAACTAATTTCAGTGAGCACATTATCCACCTGAAACCAGGCAAGTCCTTTAAATCCCCAAATCCCCACAAATAAAGCACAAAATAAGCACTCTAACATCCTTTGGAATTAAGAGTATGTTTGCTGTTTTCTTACCTGTCTTTCATTGTAATCAAAACACGGGGAAGAAAAACAAACCAGCCCACACCCAAATCCCAGAGAGATTGCTTTCTTTTCTTTTTCTTTGGCCAGTTGCTTGAACAATCAAAATGAAAACAAGATAAACCTTGCAGAAAGAATGTCTCCTGACTGTTTCAGCCATGAACATGGTCGGCACAATACCTGGCCTGGTTTTCGTAGGCTTATGCCTGTCAGACAGAGATAATGCTTCAAGGCTATACTTACAAACTTAGCAAAAAAAAAGCCCAAAACAAAACCACGAAACAAAAGAATTAATCCAGCAACAGGGAACGGATGAACAGAGACAAAGCAATAAAGGCATCAAGAGCCTCACCTCTGAACACGGCAGAAACTGAGCAGGGACCAAGCCTAGAGTCTGGGGAACCTTGTGAGAGAAAACAGTTAATCTTCTCCATGGTTTCAAGGGTCCTGGGCTGACCAGCCAGCAAAGGGCTCCAGACCCAGAGGAAAGGATTTCTCATGCTCTGCAGCATCCAAAGCATGCAGTCAAGTTGGTCAACAACCATGGCTTAGCTACAGGAAAAAGTTGGTAAGATGCTTTAAAGAAAAACAGCTCTGTGGCTGCAGCCTGGTCTGTCTACAGGGACGAAATACTACACTGAACCTAGAACTTTTAACTAAACAACAACAATCACAATGAGCTAATTAATGAGCTAAGCTTCCGCTTGGAAATTGGCTTTGCCAAGTAAGTGGTGAGTCAAGTTCTTTGGAGGATATTTCAGAGAATAATTTAAAAGATGTTCCCCATTTCAGACTTGGCTTTTCGAAGACAGTACTGGATCAATCAGCTCATACAGAACTAGCCATCAGGTCTGAGTCAGAACCCAGATTGTTTCTGTATTTATTTTTAAAAGAGCTTACTCATTTAATCCCATCATTTCTAACTTTCCTAAGCAGGATGACTGTACTGTAGTGGACAGCAGCTATAGGTGAGCTCAAAATGCAATACTGAACAAGGCAGCAGCACTTCTGGGGACCTGGGATCTATTTTCTTCCAGCTCATCATGCAGTCCTCAACGTCACTGCATTTCCAGCACTAGTACTCACAGCCACTTGACTCCTAGAGCTAAACATAGCTCCAAAGAGTGAGAACCTGATTTTTTTCTATTTGTACAAACCAGTTTACTATGGGTAGACAATGCTTTTGTTCTTTACAGTTTTACTTACAATTTGATAATACTAATGTGCAGGTTTGGGCTGAAGCAGAGTTAACTTTCTTCACAGTGGCTTCTATGGGGCTGTGTTTAGGAATTACCAACCTCTTAGCAACATGGTATTCAATAGTGTCAGCAATTCAAGGACTAGATTGTTCAAACAACCAGAATTAGAATATGTATCTTTAGCATAACATTTTTAGGAAGGTTTCTGGCAGCAGGAAAAGTGAACAGCCCTCCCAGCACCCACAAACTAGGCAGCACATCACACAGTGAAATTAGGTTTTGGCACCTCTAGTTCTTATTTCTGAAACCTTTGTGGCTGAAAACAAAGAAAGTACATAACAACCCTTATTACTGAAGGGAAAACAAAAGTAAATATAAAATGATGAGAACATATAAAAAGGAGCAGCTTCAAAGAAGGGCAGAAAGCTGAAGATGTAAAATTTGGCAGCACATTGCACATCAGGAGGTGTAATAGCCTCTTTACCACCAACATCTGACACAATAGAAGGGAGATAAACACACACAGAAGATCAGTGCTTATTTACACATATTAACTGAGTCTGTTTTCACATTCCAGCCAGGGTAAAATTCAGATGGAGGCACCTGCCTCAACCACACTGGCTGTGCTTGTTCTGCCACTGTCAGACAGGCAGAGCACTTCCTACCCCAGGAGCCTACAGCCAGGCAGGAGATGGGAAACTGGCCCAGCAGTGACCAGAGCCAGTGGCAGCCTCACTGGGCAGGAATGGCCTCCTGTGTGCCATCACTTCCTACCTTGCTAAAAACAGCCAAGAGAAAAAGGAGGGGGGAAAAGCCAACCTGAGAGAAATGCCTTTGCCTTCCAGTGAGCACTTGCTGATCAGCATAACTTGTTATTACTGCTCTGGGTGTGTAGTCCCTGGCAGGAAGCTCACTGCCATCGCTTGCAATGTTGTCTAACACAAGTTGCAGCTCACCCTGGGGCAGTTGTTTTATCTGAATTGTAAATCCAGGAGGATGGCAGAACACAGGCAGGGCCAGGAGGAGGAAGCATTTGCTGCTGCACAGGTCCTGTCAGAGCTGCTCTTGAAACTCTTCCAAAGGGTCAGTAGAGAGAAGACACACAAGGCTGATTCAGAGCATGGCAGAAGCAAATGGTTCCTTCTCAGCCAGTATCTTAGTCAGATGAGCAAACCCAGAGTGATGCAAGACAAGTCAGGCAGTATCTCTGGATTGGTTTGTTAAGTACTAACAGCACACCCTTGGAAAACACAGGCTGCTCTCCAGGGCTGAAACAGGAACAGCAAATGGCCAGGGCAAAGCACAAACTTTGGAATATCAATCAGAATTTGATCTAGCAGCATCATCCAGTGTATTAGAGAGAGAAGGTGAAAGGCACAGCAGTTATGGTTGTCCACCTTTCTGCCACCACTCAGGACCCAGAACAAAATCTAGACCCATTTGGGTACCTGCCAGACTCTCAATTTTGGAAGATCTGAAGCCAGAAGTGACCAACTGCCAGGACAACAGCCCTCCTTGGCAAGGCTTTTCACCACAGAAATACTGAAGCTTTCCCCCCTGCCAGGTTTGTTTCAAAATACAGTTTAAACTCACCCAGACATGCCCGACCTGAGAAAAGACTGAACAGCTAGAAAATTGTAATAATGTCACATTAAGGTATCAGCTCACAGTTTGTTTCAATAAGCACTTTTCAACAGATATACAGGTTAAGGTAGAAATATCCCAGAGACCTGAAATGGCAAAGAGTTTGCAGAACCTGTCTCTTTGCAGGCATGAAGAAATTCTGTGTGTAAGAGCAGACCTGTTAGGGAATGTGGGAACTTTGAAAACTGACACAAAATAATCCACTTTAAACAGAGTAGCAGAGAAAGTACAGCAAATGAACACAATTTCAAGGGCATTGAAAGGCAAGTCCTACTTTTTCTTCCCAGTTACACTTCTTTTTTCACCACGAACTTCGTCACTGCTAAAGCTTTTTAGAGAGAAAATGCAAATAGAAATTCTGTTGTTTGCTTAAGAAAAATCATCATCCACTAAAACACTTTACATTGTCTGTTCTTACATAGCATCTCTTGGAACTGTGGTATTTTACAGTCTATCCAAAGCAGATTAAAAGCTATCTTCACTGAGACCTAAACAGAAAATAGTGTAGACTTAGATTTTTCAGCAGAAAGAGGAAAGAGCAACCAGATCCCCAAAACCCCCAATCCCAGGGCAGACATGGGAACCTCGGGAAGGACCTTAGGAGACAGGAAATTGCCTTATTGTCTGAAATCTGGGGTTTAGCAGCCAAGGGTTTAATCACTTCTTGGTAGCAAAAGTTATGTGTTTCCTCACTTATCAGTACACAAACATTAGCAGAGCAAAGCTGGAAACGTAGCTAACAACAAAGCCCTAACAACCACATGTGGCACCCCCAAGGCTCTCAGGAGGCACAAAGAGACCTGAGCTGAGCAAAGCAGAGCTCTGTGCTGGGTCTGCCCCAGTGGGGTGGACAGACACACAGCTCTGCTGCTCCACACAGCCACACACCCTGGCACAACCCTCTGCTTCACTCAGACTTCATTAAGCCACTTGTGGTGACAATAGTGGTGTTTTGTGTGAAAGTAACTGGCTGTCACTCCCTGTGGGAATCTTTATAGGATATCTAGGAAATCAGGTCAGGGTGGAACAGTTCCCTTCTCTTGATTACTTGCAAAACCATTAAGGAAGGGAGAGGGAAATCAGCACAGTGCTGTTAAAGTACAGATGTAAAGCTACTGTCGTCTTGCAAGCCAAAAACATTTTAATTCCCAAATGCCTTAGAAGTCTGATTTAGGCTGCCTGATTATACTACTTTGGCCAGGCCTCATTGCTTTTTCATGACTGATAAAGCTGAAAAAAATGTGTGTTTGTGGAAATGTCTCCAGGACAATAAAAATAGAGTGATTTCATTACCAAACCACATGCCAAACATTTGCTTTTGCTGATGTAATTTGGCCCAATCTCAGCTGCAAACACATCTCAAAGAGTCAAATACTTTGTCTGGTTTTCAGAGAACTGTCTGCTGTGGGTCCTGTCATCACCCAAGCTTCTCCCCATCCCCTCTCCAGAAACCCTTAGAGAAATGAGTGCACAGACTGTTCAACAACTGTGGCTTCACTGCGTGTTCATAGGTGATTTGCTGCTTCTCCCCTCGTGTCAAACAAATCTTCCTTACCTCTCATTAGTCCCATATTTTCTACTGCTTTGAAAGAGAAGTTGCTTATTCAAATTCTTTAAAATAAATTTACAATGCAAATCCAGTGCAAGGTTTGAGGTGCTCTGTCCTAAAAGAAGCACAGAGACCAAAATAAAGAGCTTGTCTTTGAGCATTCCAAACACACCTGGGTGCCACTTAAGAACTCAGTGGAATAGTGGCCCTTAATATTCCCAGAACCTTGACAGAACAGACAGTAGAATCCAACAGCTGTCTATTCTCTTCTATCACTGTATGTTTGAATTAAAAAAAACAAACAAGCAAACAACACACACATACAAGTTCTCTTCTATCACTGTATGTTTGGATTTAAAAAACCAAACAAGCAAACAACACACACATACAAAAAGCAGCTGAATGTCTCTGCAAGGACCAACAAATGTCAGCACTTTGGGGAGAAATGTAGCCACCATGCCTGCAGGTTTCTACCTGCTGGATGATTTGCTTAATTAAGAGACAAGTATTTGTTTAGCACTGCAGAGGAAGGTGGGAAGACACTGAGAACCAAACCTGCCTCATTTACCATGAGAAGCAAGACTGGAGAATAGGATGTTTGTAAACAACTGGGGACTGGTAGGAAGCCAATTCCTACCTAACAAGGAGGAGAGAGACCTGGTAGCCACTCCTGGTCCTGCTGACCACACTTGGGCTCCAGAACGTGGCAGCACCCAGAGCAGTCCAGGAGCACCTTTCTCTTTCCCAGCTCTGGGGGAAGGAGAGTGCCAGGCAAAGTAGGTTTTCTTAACTCCCTAGGCATTCATTTGACAGTCTCTGGAAGTGAGAGCATGGAGAGGAGCGGAAGGGGCTTGGCAGATAAAGACACCCCTGTTTTATCATTTGTGGGCACACCAGTGTGGCTGGTGTGGTGAGACGAGGCTGAGAGCCAGGGCTGAGTCACTCCCAAAGCCTCCAGCCCCATTTCTGACCCAGAGATCCTCTGCTGACTCACAGCCTGGGCCCAGCACCCCTCAAACCACTCTCCCTGCACTGCTGCCTCAGCTGAAGCATCAGCCCACCAGGGCAGACTTGAGCTCCTCTCAGCATCAGGGAAACCAGTGCTGCCCAGTCTGGGTAAGACTGGCAGCACAAGACTACCAAAAACAGCCACTCTGCTTTATGACAGAGTTCAAGATCGTTTAATTTGTTTTTCAGGAATTGATATGATTCTGCGTACACATACACCTACAAATGCACATATGTATGTGTTTATATACACAGCATTGAAAGTTTCTCTTCATTTCCTTGCTTTATGCTAATATTGTTCAGTTCATCCTCAAAACTGCAGCTCATACTCCTTTGCCCAAGACCTGTGCCCAAGGTGGGGGTACAGTACAGACCATGCTCAGAAAACCAAAGCTGTGTGCAGGAATTTGTCACTGTCCTGTGTGTCCTCCCCCCTCAACACACAACATCACCATGCAAAGCTCCTACATCCAGAGCCTGCCCAAGCAGCTGGAAAGTACTCAGTAGCACTTTGAACAAAGTTTCCTTAGTTCTCAAGTGTAAGCACTTGTTTTGAAAAAACAACATACCTGTCTGAGGGAGAAGACAACCCCACATTTACATGCTTTAGAGCATCAACACCTCCCTTCAGAGGGAGTCTGGGATGTTCTGTGTGCAGCAATCTCTGCTCTCCTTAAGCATGGGAGAGCCAGAATTTCAGGTGCACAGATGAGCCAGGTCCTACCCTCTGATACATATACATGGCTATCTCCACCATCACTGGGAGCCTCCTTTACATGCATGCACATATTCATATCTCTCACACAGGTAAACTGCCAGTAAATCAAGTGCCAGCAATGAATATGCTCCACACAGAGGCAACACTCACATATGCCTCAAAAAAGCTAATGAATATACTAACAGAAGCTGGAGGAGTTCTTGTTCACTATTGCATTATGTTTTGCATCTTCAGAAATTTAGAGCCATTCAAACTGTTACATGGGGAACCACATACATTAAACCTTTAATGCTTTTCTGATTGTCCAGCTATGCTTCATCCCCTGAAGAAACAAATAATCACTACGGGTTCTGAGCATGCTACTCTGCATTAACTGATAAAAGATGAAAACCAGCATAGAATATTTGTGCTCTTTTCCTAGACATATCTGTAAAAACCACAGTGTGATATCTACAGTTTCACCTACTTGGGACAGATTTCTGTTTCTCTCTAACACTGGTGAACTGTGCAATTACCAGCTCCAGAAACAGCAATTTCTCCAACTTACAACTTGAAGATTGTTAAATCTGTACAAAACAAACTTCTACAGTTCCAGAAAAAGTTCATTTCTGCCTGCTGTCTGCATGTCTGTCTACAGCACTCTGGTTTTGCTTTGGGGTAGTTTCTTTGCTTCTTCTAGAGAGAGCTCAAGGGAAAATAATGCTCCCAGTAAGAAAATGCTGAAATAGCAGTGGGTTAGAACTTCTTGAAAATAGCTCAACCAGTTTTATTCAACCAGCTCAAAATCATGCCATTGTAGAAACTCTGAGAGCCATATTTGGCAACGTGCTTCAAGAGCAGTTAAGACACAGGATTATTGTTATGTAGTTGGAGTGGAACATTCTGTATGTATAAAACTTGTGTATACTCTAATGAGTAACTTAAGTATGGCTGAAGGGTTTAGAAGCACAAAAATCAACAAGTACAGCATTCAGTTCTTAAATACCATGCAAAAATAATGCACAGTTTTGGGGTGAGGCAGCACATTTTTCTTTTGTTTAAGAAAAAAACCTCCAAAACTAAAAAGACTCCTATTAGTAATTTAGAACCCAATTGCATTTTATCTCCTTTATCTCCTCCAAAGCCTGGGAAGACTGCAAAGCTGTACCTGAGAAGAACCATGAACTGCCAACTCAGCTGCAGAGTTCAAGGCCACAACCTCATCTAAAGCCTCCAAGTCATGTCTTTTTTTAAATGATGCCTACTAGCAACCTTGGCTCTGTTTACAGAACTGCAGTTGCAAAAGTCCACTTAGCTTATTGCTCATTTTATGATCCTGTTTTAGCAAACAAAATTCTTACACTGGGCTGATCTACTTCAACCAGTCCCCAGGCAACTTTGAGAGGTGAGTGCTGGGTAGTGCTGCCAACTCCTGTCTGTGTGCTCCACTACTCAAAATGTTGGCTGGGGTAGCCTGCAGGAAAGACAAGCTTGCAGTCCCCAGCTGCACAGGAGGGAAGGGGTGGTGTGTACGCTGCAGTCTGATCACTTCACCAGTATCTGGTTGTGCTGGCAGCACTGCTGAGAATCCCTGATGTGTGAGTGGGGCTGGCAGAGGCAGGGTGGGCAGGCCCAGGGAGCCCACACTGTGCCTCCTCACACTGAGGGTGCAGAGCAGGCTGTGACTCAGGGTGGGGAATGCTGGGGAGATATCCCCGCCGAGCCCACGGGCTGTGCGTTCTGCCCATTCCCAGCAGCCTGAGATTCATGTTTCTCCCGCTAAATCCGCGATGACACGGTGAAGAGCAGGTCTGGGCATGGTCCAGGGCATGATGAACATCTACAGGTATTTCACAGGATGTCTGTGCCCACACTGTTCACACACAGACTGCCTGTACTCATTTGCAAGTCGATCGTATGTACATCATAGATACGTCCATGAATTTCTGCAAATACTTACACCATGCCACTAAAAATAAATCTTTAATCTCGAGGAGCAGCAATACCACACTTTCAGCACTGTGGAAGGTGTTGATTAGCCTCCCTCTTGGCAACTCTGTAAAGCATTATACAGGCTACATATTTTATGTACCAATAGATTTCCATATTAATTAACCACTTTGCTTAAGAAGTTTTCAGAGCAAAGCCTTGGCTTTGTAACACTCAAGAGAAGGCTTCATTTTTATAATTCACATAGGTTTTAAACTGCTTTTTTGTGTTGCAAATACTGCCTCAAACTGACCATGGAAACCTGGACCAGGGGCTGTATGTGTATGGTCATGTGGAATATTTCCTATCATTTGTTAATCATCAGACACTTTCTCATTCCTTCCCTTTCCTGTCTCTACAAAGATGCTCCATGACATATGTTCAAGGACTTCCCTGAAGAACAAAAGGGAGGAAGGAAGCACAGGTCAAAAAGAGAAATGAAGGGGAAAAGGAAAGGAGAAAAACAGAGGCTGTCAGGAGCACAGTGCAAATAGCTGCAATGACACTCTT
>NW_008676377.1:77166-99728 GCF_000695815.1 Acanthisitta chloris
GTTAAGGACCCTTATTACCTTAGAAAACATTAATCATTGAGAACTTATGAAAAATGAATAAAAAGCTACAAAATCCAAACCTGAACTCCACTTACCTTAGTGTTCATACAAGATTTTCCACGTTTATACTCTTTGTGACTTGCTCTTTTATCGAGCTTGTTCCACAAAGCTTTGGCCTTCCATGTGGTCACTCTTGATTTCAGTTTGGTGTAAAAGTTCCTGTTGTCCAAAGGATCCAATTCAAGTTGGTGAGTGAGAATATTGAAGGCCTGAATGGTGCCTTTGCATGTCGATGCCTGTACGAAGTTTTCAAATATGTGGCCAGCTTGACTGTATTTTTCATCCTCGTTTTCCCCCATGTTCTGAGACCAGAGTTTGAAGAGGATTAAGCTGGAGCTCTTGTGCCAAGGTACAGGTGATCAGCAACACCAAGTACTTCCAAGCATGTTACTCCTAGAAAAGACAAACACAACTCACATTAAAGCAGGTTCTGCGCAGCAAAAACCCACAAACTGCATATCCAATATGAATGTAAAAATACCAGCATATGGGGACTGGACAACCAGGTACAAAACGTTAGTAGCACTAACTGAAGTACTACAAACACTGAAGTGCTGCAAACAAACACCACACACTTGTGCTGTCACGACTCAAACTCACAAAGACTGTTATAAAACCCCTGCAATCTCCAGCCTGCTGCTTCAAGAACAACCAGCTTCACTGAGAGCCTGAGGATTTCCTTCATTGTTTTTCTTCAGTCCTAGATAACTGATGAGGAAAACCTAATTGTCCATATGCTTTTCCTAAGCAGAGTTTCTGCCACAGCAAGTACATCTCTGGAAAGGTTTTGGTCTCAAGAATTCATGCAAACCTGCAGCCAGAAGTCAACACTGTGATAGATTTTTTTACCCCGTTGCACAAGTTAGGGTCAAGAGTGCAGCTCACACAGAGCAATTTAGAACTGGAACAACCACTTGCCACAAGCAAATGCACAAAGCAGTCTCAGCAGACACATCATCACAAGTCACACCAGAACTGAGGGAACAGAAAACAAGTGACTGCAAAGAGCCTCTATTTTTCTAACTCTCTTGCCAAAATGAGAAAGGGTTTGGTGCTCTAGTGCATAGCAAGGAATTTTATCTCCACGTCTCCACATGTTAAATGCTGAAGTTGTGTGTTTGGAGTCTTACCTTGTCATGTGCTGATGATATAAAGTAATGATGTTTGGCCCACTAAACTCACTGGTTTTCCTCGGAACATGATCACTGTTGAACTATGCCTGATACTGCAGACAAATACCCTTAACATTCTGCAAGAGCAATGCTACTCTAAATTAACACAGGTTTCAAAGAAGTGAAATACTTTCACTGGGGCACTCCCTTATCCTTCCTTAACCCTGCTCTCAGCCTCTAATGGGGAGCATCTTAGAGTCAGCCAAGGTCCACAGAAAATATCTGAGTGGCTTTCACATTTTCCAAGAAAATCATTACAGGTTATGCATAAACTTGTCCTCAGAAGAGAGTTTACCTGGACTCCAGTCCAGAAATTTAAGTCATGTATTCTTTTTCTTGCTATTAAAGAATTATCTACCAGTCCAAGAAACCAAAAACTAAATCAATGCTTGCCTAACTTCCCACATAATTAGTTATTTTACTTGGAACGTCATCTGTTGGCTGATGGGTTTAGAATAAATTGTTAGAAAGGCCTTTGAAGTTTTGCTTTTTAATTTAACACTGTTCACAAACTGTTCATTCTCCACTTGCATTTCCTTCAAAGAAGCAAAGAGAAAACATAACTAGTGCATTTAAGTAAAGAAGAGACCTACCATGTCCATCTTGCCATCCTCTCATATAGAAAAATATTATGCAACTTATTAAAGAGATCCCAGAGGGAGACTGAAGGAAGCATTTGGAAGACTCACATTCCCTGGCTGTGCTTAAAATAAATAACCTTTGTGTGCACATCATCAGTCTGTTGTCGGTTTGTGGGTAAAATACATCTGCAATGTTGAGAGTTTGTACATTTGCTCAGACCGAACGCCATGACTAAATATGTGGTGCCAAGAATAAGTCAGGAAATTTTTGTTTTCCCCTCAGAATACTTCATTTATAGTACACTCCATGCCCTTTTCTGAAGAGCTTTGTGACCTTGTGAGGTAAAAACACAAACATTTTATGTGGCCTGACTTTCAGAAGGTCTAATTTTCCAACAAACTGAGTGCCATGAACTCCCATTTGCTCAGGAGGAGCTCAGGACATCCTGCACCTTTCCAGGCTCGAGCCCTCAGTAATTAATGAGCAAACCCCTTCAACGAGTCCCTGGCAGCACCTCAGCCAGCTCAGCATCACCCTCAGCAGCCCCAAAAGGGCAAACAGACCCAAAGTTCCATGGGGAAAGGGAAGGGTCAGGAACAATCATACAGCACAACGAAAGATGCTACAGTGAGGCTCAACCAGCTTGATATACACACCTCAGAATCTGAAGCCCATTGAAATAAAAATTAAAATCAAGGCTAAACACTTACTTTACCTGACTTCTAAACCTGCCTGAGATATTTTTATAACAGAAAAGTATTATCCTTTTCTCTCCAAATAATCATTAACAGCTTCTTGGGGAGTGGGGCAGTGCCAGGGAAACGTTCCCTTATTATTCCACCCAGCCAGCAAGAGGAGGAAAAGCTGAGAGCAGAGTGATATCTGGAGCAGCCAGAGAAGAAAAGCAACATCTGCCAGTGCTGATGACAGCAAGGACAAAGCACAAGAGATGATCAGCAGGACCCACAGCAAGGAAAGAGAAGGGGACAAAATTATTTTTAGTGTGGAGAGGAAGTAGGTGCTGCACACTCAGACAAACACACAGCAGGCCTGGCCTTCCCTTGCCTCTCTGCTGAAGAGGACAGGCAGGACACCTCCTCCACCCGTAGAACTTCCTCCTCCAACACCACAAAGCCAAGACTCAGCCTGTTTTTTCGGGCCATAAACTCTTCTCCTCTTCACAACCTTCCAAAACACTCCCATCTTGTCCACAGTGAAAAGCTGTGGAGTGGCATCTCAGCAGAGACATTTTCTCAGCAGTGAAGCATTTCTCCTCACTGTGTCAGGGGTCATATTCTCCAAAAGTCACATTTTGTGGTTAAAGAGGCAGGATGAGACAGGCGACTCTGGTTACTAGGGTTTCTGGCTTGCTGGAAACACCACTTATTTTCCCTTTTTTCTTTTTCTTTTGGCATGAACACTGTGCTGACAGATGACACAGAGGAAGATGGTGCTCTAAGTATATGCAGCTGATGGAAAAGTATGCATTTTTTTCTGATGAGTCACTGATATTTCACTGCAGAATTGTACATAAGTATTTAGAAAAAATGCAATAAGGACAAAAAGCTGAACAGAGTCATCTTAACTATAAAGTTTCCTGTTCTGTACCTGTCTCAAAGGCTTAAGAGGCAATGCGTAAACCTCTCACCTCTGGTAGAAAAAAGTTAGTGTTTAGTAAAGTACTTGAGTTCTCACAGTATTGCCATTTATCCTTTTTCTTCCTTCATCACATAGATCTCTCTCGGCATGACATACAGATGTGAAAGTCTCATCAAGATGAACATTGGTGGTGAAACTGCAAACTGTGCTTTTCAAAGTGATTATTCAACTTCCTCTGAAAGCACAACCCAAAAAATATAATGAAGTTTATTTGAAACTTCACTGAACTGTAACAGAGCCCAATAAAAATTTTGGCCAGTGAAAGGAAATGAATGAGAGAGCAGAAAATAGCCTGGACAAACAGTTCTTTTAGGTCAGAACTGAAGCATCCGTGGGTTAGATCCACAGCTAACAAGAATTGCCATTTTAGGTCCATGCAGGATGTATTAAGCACATACAAGAATTTGGCCTTCCATGGTATTAGAGGAGTCTCTGGAGGGCTCTCAGGCAGACAGTGTGAACACTGGGAAGGAGAAGGTTCCGTTTCCATGTCCCCTTCTACCATCAGAAGTCAGCCCTACCTTCTGCCTCCAGCCAGGGGGAACAGGAAGGTCAGCTCAGGGAAGCTGAGCAGTGCTGTCCATGCCTGGTGGCTGCCCAAGGAGAAAATGAAGATCTTATTGCAGCAAAAAGGAAAGCAGTGCAATAGGGACAGAGAGGAAGTGGAAGTTAAAGCAACAGTGCACGTACACACAGATGTACACACAGGAGAGCAAATGCCTCCAGTCTTTGCTAATATTTCCTGCCAGTGAAACAAGCTCTGTCCCTGCAGATGATTTTGAGAACACTGAAGAAGCAGCTCCACTGTCAGGGGAATTGCACCAAGTATCTGTGGTTAAATGGATGTGGAGAGCTGGTTTCTGTCTGCACACAAAGCTTTCAGCAGCAAGCCAAGCAAGCAACAGAGTTAATATATATGTGTCAGTAATGAAAATAAGGTAAATTTTTGACAGCAGAACCAAGCAAATCACTTGTCAGCAGGACTTTGAGGCACTACGCTCAAAAATTAGAAAACTTTGTGGGCTTAGCTGTCCCACTGGAGAGAGAACAACCCCAATATGATTCAGGCTTGCAGCACTTATGTCCTTCCTTAGTCCCTTAATGCTCTAATTCTAATATTTGAAAACATGTTCCTCAGAGAGATTGGAGAAGAATTAAATTCCTCACATTTCAATACCACTAATCCTGATTCCATTTCCAATACAGCCCTAATTCTGCCCTGTTTACTGAGAGTAAATTCTTTTATTAAGGCTCCAGTTTGGCATGCAGGACACAGTACACTTATTGTTCACTTAAGGTTAGAAACATCAACAGAAACAAGACTGGATCCTGAACCCTCTGTAGGAATCATCTGCTTCAGCCCTTCCTCATCATCAGTGAAAACTGCAGTATTTCTGCTGTGCCTTCCCTGAACTGTCAAATACCTCAATGCCATTACAAGACTCACTTCTAGGTTTTTCAGCTTAGTTTCTCCTCACATTAAGCAACTTGTTTTTATGGTGACCATTTTAAATACAAATATTTATATCTGGAGGAAACAGTTATTTTGGTGGTTTGGTTTCCTTGCATGTGTTCCTCGAACAGACATAAAAGGGAAAAAATTTATCTGTGATTCTGGCAAGAAGTGAAGATTTCCCTCGCTTTGCTTATAAAACTAGTTAAAAACCCAAAAGTACATTGGTCTGGAATACTTGTTTTCTCTCGAGGACAAATAGAAAACACATTTCTTCAGATGCACAGCCCTAACAGAGACATCAATGAAGAGGAATTGCCTCTGAACAAAGCCTGGCGAGCTGTGTCTCTTCATGAGCAGCCAGATCACTTTGCTGTATCTGTATAAAAAGCTGACTTCCCCAGAACTCCTGCAAAATAACTTTTCAGGCCAAGTATGGAATTCAAAACAGCTCCTACTGAGACACTCTGTGCCTCTGAACCCAAAAGGTTACCGCACACGCTAGCAGCTTGTTTTGCACGAGTTACATGAGACAGTTCAAACCAAGACTTCCAGCAAGTGCTGCTGTGCAGACTTAACCTGCTGCATCTGGGAGCATCCACAACAAAACACAGCTGGGAACACGTGCACAAGCACACTAACACTTCACAGTGGATGTTTCAGATACGTTCACAGGAAGCATGAAATAAAAATCTGTGGGATTTTATCTGTCGCACAGACTAATTCACATTCCACTCACTTTAAAGCCGAAAGCTTTAAAAAGAGTCTGGTTTGCTCCTTGATGTTACTGGTCTGAGCTTTCCAGTCTTACTGTGGGAATACACTGAGACATGGATGAGTAAACTGAGCTCAGCCACACGAGCCAGCAGCTTGCACGTGTCTCCAGCCGTGCACTCATGGCCTGGGCATAGCTTGGGGTGCTGCCCAAGGGTCCACACACAGCCCCAGGGGGAGGCATAGGGTCCAACTGCTTACCAAATACTGTGATTCCTAAAGAATGAGTAGCAAAATAAAGAAAATTTCTTTCCATTTTCTAAGGCAATGATGTTATACCTATACCACTGGAAATTGTAACTCTAAACTTTCAAGTCCAAAATATCTCTACCTCAGTTATTATTCTCTGCAGGTTACAGTGAGCATTTAAAAATTACTGTTCCTACCAGGGGTGCAAAAAGCACTCTGACAAGGTCTTCATATAGTCTACATGTTCAAAGGTAACTGTAGATGATTATGCCACAGTCATTAGGAGTTAATGTTATGCATAAACAAGGTATTAAAGCCTGACTCTTGTTTAGACTCGTTACAAGGAAGAACATTTCCCAGCTCTGTTGTAGTAGATCAGAAACACAATATAAACTCCAGTAGGAAGTTTAGGCTGGTGCTTTCCTAGGTTAGGATCACAAGAGCAAAGGTAAAGAAAGTACACCATAAGGATAACAGCAGCCAGCAAGAGAGTATACCTCTTCAGAAAAGGCACCTGTTCTCAGTGAAAACAATTAAAAGGACAATCTTTCAACTCTCTGAAACTCCTGCATTTCTTCTTCTATAGTGACACTTACAATTTCAATTTCACAAACTGGAACAGCAGAGATAGAAAAGTTAATCACAGAATAGGCAGTGGTAGTCAGTTTTTGACCAGCACCAAATTTTCTGCTTTCAATAGGATGTTAGAATATTGAGCCAGACTAATCTGGAGAACAAGTAATGCCCTGTATTTCCCATTAGCACAATCACAGCCCGGTGTTAGAATATTGAGCCAGACTAATTTGGAGAACAAGTAATGCCCTATATTTCCCATTAGCACAATCACAGCCCGCAGCGAAGCACCAGGGCCAGGCGACACGAGAGGATGATGGAGAGGAACTCTGGCACCACTCCTGCCTGGCTGCCAGTGGGAACTTCACCATCCCTCCCAGCCCTGTGTCCTCCTCTCTGTTCCTCTCAGGTCAGAGTGAAAACATTGGTGGCACAACTGTGTCTATGAGGAGCGTGAAAAAATGCATTTCCGCTAGCTGACAGAGCTATGTCAGCAAAGTCCCTGGTATAGATGCAGCTATACCAACAAAATTGAGCCACATTTGGCAGCAGTTCCTCTGCCACAGCTTTCCCTTTGTATGCACGGAGACATAATTATGGAGGTAAATACACCATAAAAAAAACAAACACTTGAACCAGTGAAAAGCAGACTCTTAGTCAGCAGTCAGAAATAATGTTGGTTCGTGACACATGGAGAATAGGAACAGTCCAGAGGGATGGGGCAGTGAGCTAGGCTATGAACTGACACAGCAACACAAGACTGCCAGTGCCTCTGCCAGTGCCCCAGGAGGTGCCACAGCATTTCTAGGCAGACCCCAGCACAGAGTTAGGGGCACAGAGCACCACCAGTCTCAATGCCTTTCTGCTGCCTCCAGCTGGGAACCACCCAGTGCCCAGACACTGCCTGTCTGTCCCGTGGTCACTCTGGACCCAGAGCTGCTACAGAACAGAGAAAGGGAACCAGCACTGCTGCTGCTCCAGATGAGAACTGCCCAGAGACATCGGCTGCAGACACCAGGAGGTACCTTCAGAGAGCAGAGAATATCAAAGCAAGACTGTCTTTTGCTTCCCCTCTGTGAAAAAGTTAATATTTGTTCAAGTTTTTTTCAGCAAAGATATTAAATTATGGCTGTGCTGATGCAAACCACTCAGGCTGTGTCTTGGGGAAGACAAAGAACAGCACCAATGTTAGTTTTCACAGATACAAACCAAAAGCTCTCTGGAGTATGTCGCAGGTTGTCTTTCCAAGCATGGAGCTCTCCAGTATGTTTCCCTCTCATTTTGGGGGCTGTGGCAGGTACCCAAGAACTGAAGCAGAGGAATAAAGAGCAGCACGAAGGCTCCAAGACCCTGAGGGCTCCAATCCACAGTGATTCACTCTCCAGAGCTCTGCTTATCTGTAAACATCAGACTTCCAGATCAGTAACCAGGATTAACCCACTGCTAACACAGACAGGATTGCTTTGCCAATGATCAAAGACACCAAACATTCTGGGCAATATTTCATATGCATACACACATCCTTAGGAACCAACACATTCCATTGTTACAATTCTTTTGACACTAGGTAGCACACAGTTCTGTGTTAATCGAGGTTTTAGTGTCATCAGTCACTCGGAAATGCACGGGAAACACAGAGTTAAAAGTCAAAGAAATCCAAAAGCAGTTTTGAGTGGTGAATAATAGGTTCCTTGGTTGCAGTAAAGTCAATTTGCCACCAAAAAGCAGCCACGGAGTGACAGAGGAGAACTGGGAAGCCACACCCAGGCATGTCAGCCAGAGGGTGATGGGAAACCAGAATATTTAGGTTAAACACCAAACTCTGCTCCAAGGAACATTTACACGCTTATATCTGTTTTCTTTCTTTTTTTTTTTCTGTCCTTGAAGAGATTAAAAAAGACAGTTTCTCAAAGTAGAAACAGTATTTTTGGAAGAAAATGTACAGGACAATTTCTATCCTCCCTCTGCCCTGACTTCCCCAAAAATGAAGAAAAACAAATAAAGATTCCAAGAGAATGACAAAAACATCATGCATTTCTGCTGCAGGAAAGTCCTCTCAGTCAAACAGAACCATCCTGAACCATTAGCTTTGGGAAATCAGCACACAAAAAATGAAATAGGAGACACAGTCAGGATTAAATTATGATTCATCTTCTCCAGCACAGAAAAGTCTTCTAGAAAAAGTGAAGCACCAAAAAAGCACTTGTTGACAGTACCTGTTCATCACACAGCCTGGCTCCAGAAGCCTCAGCTTTACATTCTCTGTTAGTCCTGCCAACAGTATTGAAGGTCAGAGGTGGTCACACCTTCTCATTCCAAAGTTTTTATGCAACAATGGCCATTTGCTCCCAATCACCCCCCAAGCTGAACGACCTCTGCTGTAATACGGAGACCGTGTTATCATCAGGCTCCTCATTACCCATCCTTTCATTTGGAAAATTTATTTTATCACCTCTCTGTACTTCATTGCATGTAAGTGGGCAGACACTGTAGGAATGCAGGCACTTCTAAAGTGCCAAGGCAAGGACCAATGTAGATTTTTTTCTAAAATGTTACTTTTCTCACTGTCATCTAGTCCTAGCATTCATTTGACTCGACAGAAGAGTCAAAATTTCTTAATGGAGTGATGCATCTGTAGCAGGCTATGGCCAGCATCAGCACATACATATCTGAAAGGCAACGTTAACAGTGCACTGAAAGAGCTGAGCATGTGTAAGTGCAAAAGCATTGCAGGTATGTCAGACATCCCCAGCAAGTTTTAAGGCAGTGCTGCCATTTCATTCCCATATATTGACATGAGGTTACGTGGAACAGCCTCAGCTGTTTGGGGATCCTGCAATGAGCCACGTGGTGACTACACAGTGCTCACTTGAGCAAAATGTTTGCAGCACCAGAGTAGATTGGAGGCATCACATTTCTTCCCCTGCCTACAGCTACAGGAAGACAGAGCTAAAGCTGCTTTGGTGTCCCAGTTCTCAAACAGTCTGTAATTTACAGAGAGAGAAAGGATGTGCTGGTTCTGGGTTCAGAGAGCGCCTGGCACACAACGTCCTGATTAGCGCACGATTTGTTAGATAAAACAACAGTTTAGGAAAGCAAGTGGTTTACAGAAACATCTTGGGTGAATTTGGGTTGGCTTCAGCACACCCTTGGAGCCTGCACCACTGACCCCCCTGGGGATCAGGAACTACCAGAATACTGCAAGTTTTTACCCAACTTCTGAGCAGAGGAAAAAACAAATTCCATTCATCTAATGTGCTTACAGAAAGCAAACCAACTGAACACGGGAGGATGTATTTCATTATTACAGTTCCTTCACATACAGCTCAAACAGCTTCAATATTCCCCAATTTCTAGAGACCAAGAAGGAAAACAGAGAACTGACCATCAGAAAAAAGATGGAGAGAAAAATGTTTGGCCCTAAATTATTCACAAAGGAAATATTGTTTAGTTCTTCACTTTACAAATATGACCTTTTTTTTAAAAGTGTTTTGTTTCTGAGCCCAAGACCTTACATTGGCTTGGACTTCTGGTTTTATATTAGCACAGATTTCTCCCCTCTTCAGCATACAGGTAAACAATATTGCCTTTATTTCACTGAAATGTGTAACCAGATCTTTATCTGCACTCCAGTTATCAAGGTTCAGTTTCCCAGGAATGAGGAGTTAGCTAATGCTCTAATACAGCTGCTGTATCACCCTGGGAGTAAATACCAGTGCCCCCAGTGCCCCAACACAGCGTGGGCTTGGTCACAGCCTCTGGCAGAAATGGGACATCCTTGGAGCTCACTGCACAGGCCCTGGGTGTTCACAAACCCACAGAACCAGCCTTCACTTGTGGTGCACCTTCTTAACAATCTGCCTTTAGCCTCCTGCTCTGCTGCTGCCATGCCAAGCCCACAGACAAAGGGCAGACCAAGGAGAGCAGGTCTGTGTTCAGACTAGACCAAATTCTGCCGTTGCCTCTGGCACAGCACAGTGATAGATGCTGCTTTGGGATGAGCAGTAAAGGATCCTTACGTAACAACACTCCCTACTTTGGCAGAAACATCCCTAAAGATCATGTAGTACCTTTGTAAAGCATTGCAGGGTTGGGGGAGAGAGAGATGAAAAAGTGATTTTACTGGAACTGTAGGATTGTTTTTGCTTCTCTCCTTTTCTTTCCATATAGGACTTCACTTAAAAATAAAAAAGTAAGTAAAGCTTTTAAATATTTTCTCCCCTCAGACAGTTACTTGAAAACTGCTACTTGGATTACCAAAGAGAACAAGCAAGTGATACACAGTATAAAGCAAAGAAAAAAGTTTTGGACAGTTGGCACACCATGTTCAAATGGATACAATCTGCATGGTATGAGCTCAGCCCTGCAAGGGAAAAATGCAAGTAGACATGAAAAACTAAATCTCAGGTGAAGTTTGAAGGGTATTTATATCAGCTCTGGAAGCAAAAATTTCAAGGAACAGTGCTTTCTTTTGTGTGCAAGTCATACTACAGCCAGATAAAAGAAAACTCTCAAGACAGTGGCCAAAGTTTAAAAAAGGGCAAAAAATCCCAGGCACAGCAATATGAAAAAAGCTTGTATGCCAGTCAAGGTATTTCCATAAAGCATTTCTAAATCAGAACACCTTACAGAAGGGAGTCTGGGAAGTGCCTGCAACAGTCAGAATCTGTCCCTTTCTTTAAGGTACAAGATGAAAGGTTTTACCTCTGCCCCTAATTCCTGCCACGCACACAGCTCTGCACAGGACATGAAGGTCAGACACTCCAGCAGCTTCCCCTGTGTGCAGCACAGATTATCACAGCAAAGGCTGAGGACACCAGTGTCTCTGGTGGTGTTTCTGGTGCTGGTGTGGCTGGGCAGCAGGAGAGGGTTGGGAGACCTCACGTTCTATCAAAGCTAGCCTGAGCATGACTTCTCCATCGATGCTATCGACTCCAGGGCATTCCTTTCAAACGAGGTCCATCAGACACACAGCAGACTATGTCTGGGGAAAACAGCTCCTTTCTAGCCAGGTGAACCTGCTGCCTTAGGCTGCCACATTTCAAGCCACACACACACACGTCCAAGGACATAGACACTCATTTGGCCTGTGAGCACATAGTCCAGGGCTTCTGCTGCCACTAATGGTGGGGACTGTTAGGGGAAAAACTTCTGCTGTGTTTCATTTGATGGTTTATCTGTTCTCCAGGAGTCAAAGTCCTCCTCCCCTCCAATACGTACAGAAGGGCCCTTCCACCTCCACCCTTTGCTGCTGTTCAGCCAGTGAATGCCACCAGCACTGCCTGGGGCAGCAACACAGACACCCTGGGAAAGGCTCAAGAGCCTGAGCAACCAAGGGTCTTCTCACCAGATGCCCTAATGCATAAATCAACAACATCCAGATTATTCCTAGCTTTTTGTCATGGACAGGATAAACTGATAGCTGAAGAATCCTGTTTACTTCACTGGGTGAAAGATGCCATATGTTCATATAAAAGACTAAAAAAATGGTGACAAGGTACAAGTTACAGAGATTGAGTTACACAAGTGGCCACTACCATCCCTCCTCATGTTGCCCCTAAGATGTGCACATGACATGCTGCTCTGAATACATAAACTGTCTCTAAGGGAGATTACTAGAAAAAAAGTGCAGAAGACAGCACTTCACTTCCTAATAACCCAACATACCAACTAATTATTAATCAACTTTTTGAGAGTGTTTCCCCAAGGCACCTTGGCAGGCAGTGTATGGCAGCACACGCACAGTTCCCCGCAGTATTTCCAGGTCTGCAGCACCAGGCAGAGAGCACTCTTGTTTTCTAAAACAGGCTGACAGCTTGGCACAGGCTCCTTCCAGCCCATCCTCTCTCTGCTGGGGCAGCTGCACTGAGGTGGCTGCTGCTCTCACCTTCCCTGCCAGGGTCACTGCAGAGTAACCCCAACTCGCCTGGCAGAACTTTGGCAGAGGTCTAGTCATCACCAGCAGGTTAAAAGGTCAGGTTAGTAAATCTGCTTAAGGCCCAGCCTGGCAGGCAGGGGCAAGGATCACAGCAAGGACACTGGTCACAGTCACTGCTGATGTGACTCCACTGCTCCAGATCTACAAAGCACCACAGCAGGCAGAGCAAGAGCTCTGTGCTTCCAGGTCCTACAGGCACAGAGGGAAGAGCTCACCTGGGCTTTGACAGACTGTGACCACACAGGCACAGATATTCTGGTACCTGTGCAATAAAGTACACTGCATCCAACATTGTATTTCCCAGACAGAAACCCCAGATTATTAGCAATTTGCCAACACAATTCCCACAGGATTTCCCTGGCTGGACTTCTCCATGCTCTTGCCTACACTCTATTTTTCTGATCTCTGTGAGGCTGCATGTACCAGTCATCCCACAGCTTAAAGCTGACAATTTTACTGCTCAAAGTTTAATCAAAAGCGATAGAACATCCTCTAGAATACAGGCTTAGAAGAGAGAAGAAACTAAAACAGTTTTGGTGGAACAAAGAGCCACCTTTAGCACGAGTCTCACTGCCACTCAGGCACTTTCTGACACAAGTCCACAACAGTTTTGTAAGTTACACCGACCGAAAGTCAAGATACCAGAGTGCCTTGAGTGAAATATTTAAATACACTCTACAAGCAAAATGTTCAGCTGTTTCCCCCTCCCCTGAGCATTGGCAAGGTTAGCATTGCACTGCCACTGCTGTAAACCAAACCCAGTCACCCACAGTTGCAGCACACAGAGGACAGCACTGCTGAGAACGGGAGGGACTGCACCTGCCCAGGTGTGCCAAGCGAAACTGCTCAGCATCACAGCACATGACTCAGCATGTGTTTGGGTATGTCAGTACTTCACCACCCATCTGAACACACAGGCAACTGCTCCTGAGCTCCCCCTCCCACAGCCCCTGAGTGTGGGAGAGACAGAGCACTGCAAATCAAGTCTGAGAGGCCTTAACGAGCAAAAAAACAACACAGCGCAAAAAGCGAACAAATATTCACACGGGGAAATGACTGCCAATATTCTATGAAAGATTAAAATGTATCAGGTAAGAAATATTAGACATTTGGATCCTGTTTCCAAAAATAGGACAGGGTCTGCAGGTACACTGACAGACTCCTCATATGAATACAGATCAGTCAGGCAAATCAATAGTGAATGTAAATGTTACCTTTTTTTTTTCCTTCAGATTGTGAGAGGTAATATTTATGTTGTCAATATCAAAATGTAAATGTTACCCTTTTTTTTCCTTCAGACTGTGAGAGGTAATATTTATGTTGTCAATACTAGTTTCTAGTGACGAGGTCCAGAATATTCAATTAGGTTTCATTTTAAATTCCTCAGGCCTGGCAGAAAAGAAAAAAGCTCCCTCTCTTCTGGATGTTTTCTTCTAAGAAAGCAGAATGATCACCAGAAAAATGTAAATGTTACCCTTTTTTTTCCTTCAGACTGTGAGAGGTAATATTTATGTTGTCAATACTAGTTTCTAGTGACGAGGTCCAGAATATTCAATTAGGTTTCATTTTAAATTCCTCAGGCCTGGCAGAAAAGAAAAAAGCTCCCTCTCTTCTGGATGTTTTCTTCTAAGAAAGCAGAATGATCACCAGAATGGCTCTCTCTCTTCTGGATGTTTTCCTCTAAGAAAGCAGAATGATCACCAGAATCATAACAGAATCATCAGCCAAAGCAAGAAAACTCTGTTTGACTTCATTCCCTCCTCCAGAATTAAAACCCACATTTATTCCAGCCCTGTGTCTGGCATAATATCCCAGCAAAATATCATACAATGGGCAAAACCCATAAGAAAAGTAGAAAGTTTGGATTCAAAACATGAGCTGCTTGTTAGTATGACAAAGGTGTATTTTTCTCATTAGAGAAACAGTCATTAAAAATACATGTGCTGAGGCTTCCATGAACTCATCAGAAACATTGATCACAACCTTATGTCTCTTGAGACCTGGCAGGAAAGCTGGACACAGAAATGAAGTTTCCTTTCCCCTTTGTAGAAGCACCAGCAATTCTCTCTGTTTCACACATTTTCAGTAGATTTTGCACGTGTGTTGGCATCCTGGCTGGATGGCAGGTAAAGCCTTGCCATCCTCCACTTCTCTGTATGCCACTTCAGGAGAGCAAACAAAACTGAATACCAGTGCTTATCAATCTCTTTGTGCTCTAGAATTATTAGTGTAAAAAGAAAACTTATCTTTCTTCATCAATATTTACCTCTACATTAAATCTTGTGTGCAAATGCAGATCTGCTATGCTACATATGCCATTCCTGGATTTATCTTCAAAATCAGTGAACTAAGAGAGACACTGAAATGATCATACTGCTGTTCTCCAGCAGCCAGGGTTGGTAGTTATATCAGCTTGAGATTTCAGATGAGCCAAATTGTCTTACAAACATGTATTCTATTAAGTTCTGGGTCAGAATCCACAGAGCTTTATTGCAGAGGGCCAGGGTTTCACACTGACATTGCTTTGCAGAGCTACCTGCTTCACCTGACTATCTGAAGGATGCACACAAGTGCTCCGTTAGAAAAAGCTGAGTCAAGAAACTCTGTCAAACACAGTGTTAAGTCTTTTGTGTACTTTATTGAATGCCAGGCTGAACCTTGGACTTTCTTTTGTAAGAGGAAAGTACTGTGAACAACACACAGATACGTCTCACCTAGCTCTGAAAGAGCCAATAATTCCTTTTGGTCGCTATTAATGCCTGATAAATATAAAATAATTGGGAGACAAATGTTTCGACTCCATAACTGAACTTGAAGATGCTTCTACACACAAGTTACTAATAACATCAAATCATTCATCAAGTCAGGTAGTAGCTAAAGAAGTAGCTACTGACAGATCCAGTGCTATATGTCTAAGTGAATGCATCAATAAGGCCTGAAGATACTATCAAGATTCTGCATTTGTCATGAAACTGCACTAGAAATACTGCTGGAGCCCTCCACATGCATTCAGGAAACAACCACAACTCCCTCCTCCCTCAAAAAGAAAATGGGAAGCCAAAAACCAACCCTGCCCTTTGCATTTTTGCATAAGCAAACAGACGATAAAGACCTCGTGGATCTCCTTTCCCACATAAATACACAGAGGTAAATGCCCCATTGTGACTTTTCATTCCCAGGTCAGAAGGAAACCCAGACACAAACCCTCTTCTCTGAGCGAGGGGCACCCAACCTCTGCCACCCACCCCCAGGCTCTGCAAAGCTCCTGGTGCCTGACACAGCTCCTGCTGCTCCACATCTCCCAGCACCATCACCTCCTGCACGGGGCTGTCCTCAGCCCCGGGACACCCCACTCTGTCTGAAGCACACAACGTGCTGAACTGCCCGAGTCTGGCATCCTGCAGAGCCCACCTCCAGGGCAGGAATCATTCTTCTGAAGGAATAAACCATTTCCCCTCTGTATGCTATTCTGTATCTACCTTGAAAACTGGTATGTGAAGCATTCTTCAAAACACTCTGCAGAGGATGCTAAAGGCAGTGTGTTCCCCCACAACATGGGCCAAGAGGCTGGGCTAGTGCACATTAGCCCATGTTCCTGTCTGCTTATCTAAGCATCAAAGCTACACAAACTGTGGCTGAGCTGCAGCACTCACTGGCTGTGCCTTCCCTGCAGCACAGAGCAGCTCTGCCAGTTTGTGCTGGGGAGTATTACATTACCCATCACCCTGTGCTGCAGTTTCAGCTCCCAAATATATACCAGGTACCCAGGACAAGACCCAGCACTTCATTAAATATTTGGCACATTGTCTCAAATTACCTTTGACACACAGGGTTATTTATACATCAGGGCACGTCTCTGCCACAAGCAGCACCACACAATGCTGTACACCAGGAATGCAGGCCACGGATTGAAACCAGTCCCCTCTTCAAGATGCTTTTACTAGGAAGCAGGTCACAAACTGAGTAATATCTGTTTCATGCACTGGAAAACGTATACTGTTCATTTCCAGGAAATAAAGTCAGCCAGCCTAGTCCTTCTTCCATCTCACATGTACCACCACCCCTGTCACAACTACACAAAGATAATTTCTTTCACCTAAAGAGGTTTTCTGGGATGTATTTAGCTCTTTACACATCAAGCCTTACTCTTCCTAACGCACTTGCCAGGACACCTAATGCTGACTTGATGCAAGGGCAGCATTTCAGAGAGTACAGCAACAGATATTGGGCTACAGCCACTGAGTTCAGTTTTGAATGCACCAGTAGTTCATATTTACAGAGCTTGTTTCCAAGACTTGAACATGTGCATGTTTCTGAAATTCATTCAACGTTCTGAGCACAGGACTGTCAGCTGTTACTACATCCACAGACAGAAACGGGAGGAACCTACACTCTGCATTCTCCCTCTGAAATCTGACAAATGGCTCCAGACTTCAATATTCTCCTGTCCCTACAGCCATGTAATTACTGCATTTTCTGAGCAGACAGAAGCAGCTGGCTGCCTAGGTGGCAACCAGAGGAATTTGGAGCACCCAGTGAAAGGGGAAAAATCAAACACCAAGCAGAAGGTTAGGAGAGGAGATCTGAAAGAGGACTCATTCGCATAAATTATCCAAGCCCAAATATCACATTCCATCAGCAGTTCCTTCGGTCCAGCTAGGATGGAAATGAGACCTGGAGAAGTTCTCTTCTCAGGATGTTCAGGCCTTTGCAGCCTCTAACAGGAGAGAAGCAGTGGCAATTCAAGTGTACAAGCACATACTGTGTCCGATTCACAGCTGGGGTGAAATGATGGCAAGGTTATTTTAAAATAAACAAATAAACAAAACCAGCACTGACTACACACTTACTACCAAGAAGTCAAGCCCAAATACTTCCTGCATCACAAGCCCTGAATTTTTGCCTAATCAGCTCAGATTGCTACTTAAAATTATTCCTCAGAGCAGCACAAGGTGATAGAGCATGAAGAAAATCCATAATAAACAGCCTGACAAGAAGCACATCCAATAGATGAAGCTGTATGAAAGGAAGCAGATCTCAGCAGTGAGCAGAAACCAAAGACTACCCAGTACCTTGCAGAGTTCATGTTTGTTTAACCAGAGGGTTTCTTCAGCTGCTAAGAGTGTCAAGAGGAACACTTGATGGCATTCTGAAATCCTCCCTTTGCTTTTAGCACTGCCCTCAGAGCCTGCGTGTCCTCCTCTAAACCCTCTGTGTTGCTCCCTGTGTGCACACGTGTAGGGCAAGGCCACTGCACATCCTGACACCACGAACAGATGGGGCTCACCTCAGCCAATAACACAGACTATGAGCTTTGCAATGCACTCTTATCCGATTACCCACAAAAAAGAATTCCTCTCTCTGCCAAACACGAGTCTTCTCACAGAGAGGGGGAAATTGGTCATCTGCTTCTGCTCCACCTTCTGCTTGGCTGTATACAAAACTGTTCAATTTTTTTCTGCTGGTCTCTAGCATATATGATTTGCACATGATAGAGTAAGAAAATTTCAAAGCCTACCAGTTGGCTACTAGAGTTGCATATCCAGGTAAGAAAACAACAAAACATATTCTGAACCGAATATTTTAATGCTCTTAGTCTTCTAAAAGTAACACCATATTAAAAAAAAATCATTAAAAGAATCATAGGGTGATCTGTTCCAGTGTCTCACCACCCTCACTGTAAAGAATTTTGTCCTGATACCTAATCTAACCCTGCCCTCTTTCAGTTTAGAGCCATCACCCCTTGTCCTACCGTTAACTGCTGTTGTCAAAGGTCTCCAACTCTCTTGTAGGTCCCTCTAGGTACTGGAAGGCTGCTCTAAGGTCTATTGAACTACCACAAGACTAAAGTTGCTTACAAAACATCCCTGCATATTCCCCACAAAAATTTCACATGGCTTTGGAAATTCTGTTTTGATGCTTGGCTATGGCATCAATACAGAACGACAAACTGTATCAGCCCTTTGGGCATTACTGAAGTCTAAACGGGCAATAAGCTGCCAGATTAAAAGGTCTGAGAAGGATTTAGCACGGACTCAGGGATTCAAAGAAACTGCTTTTGAGGAAGCCAAAACTCCACGTTACACACTTACAATGCCAGGCATAGCCATTTTAAAAACTGAATTTGTCATGTCCCCCCGGATGGATGCAGCAAGGGAAAAACTGCTGGCAGTATTTATTTCTCCAGGCCAAGGTAGGGGACATGCCAGTGCCAAGAACAGAAGTTTAAATCTAATCCACATACTCCCATCACACTATTCAACAAACCACCTGACTCACCAGGTCTCACCATCACAGCTCTAGCAGGCTAAAAGCAAGAAGAAACAAACCCAAGTTTCCTTCTAGTTACACCAGTGTTACTGGGACACTGAAAAAAGAACAATCAGAACTCAAATATCAGCTAGGGCAGTAGTGTCTCATAGCCTGTGTTGTGGGAGGGTCTGCCTTTCCCAATATGGGATGGGGCTTCTCTTATCCCCTTCCTCATACAGTAAATGGAGCACAAAAATTTGGAGGAGGCAATAACACAATATAACCTCCTCCCAAAACCCCAACATGATCCCCCACTGCACGTTGGGTTGTGAGCTCAGAGCAGGATAGCAGGCTGGATAGCACATGCAGCTCAGGTTTAAACACAAGTCTGATTTTTTTTTCCCTTTCATAGAACTAAGAGTCTAAATATGACTCAAGTTCATTTTGGGGGAAGATTTTACTTCCTTGTAAATGTAACTATGCATAGATGAAAGAGTTAGTCATCTTCTCCATGTCAAAAATAAACTCAGCAATTTCCAGAATGTGCCACAATACAATATTAACTATGTATCTGCAGTCACTGGATCAGTGGACACTTAATAGCCTTAATTTAGAGTACCTATATTTTCTGGAAACAGTCTAACGCACCGTGCTGGAATACTCTGAACTCCTAATACCACTTCTGAAAGAGTCAATTTGCAGTATAAAAACCTCTAAAACTGGTCCCAGTGACAAGTAAACAGCTTGCCATGCCCCTGCAGCCAGGCTGGCAGACACAGAGCAGGGCTGAGCTTTTCCAATCCATGCACTCCTCACACAGAGAGAGCTTGAAACGAAGAGATGCACCAAGAAACAATTTGCTCACACACAAAATGCACAGTTTAAATGCACATGATACAAGACAGGCTGCTGGTACAGACACCCAAAGCAACCCCTTGGCCTTTCTGTAGCATGTTGGCTCCAGATCCAACACGTGAGCAAACTGAGAAAACAGAAGGAGCATTGGAGAGGTAGACCTCAACTTCAGTCACCTGAAACTGCCTTCATTTTAAGGCAACCAAAACACACCATGCCCTTACAAAGCAAAGCCTCTGGCATTAGGAAAGAGCTTTCCTGCTAGGCACCGAGGTGAAGGACTCCTGAGGAACAGGTCCACGTTACCAAGGACTCACAACAAATGTTACAGCCACGTGGAAGAGTCCCCGTAGGAAATATATAGCATCTGAAAGTTTTCCCTTTAGTTTCAAGATGCTAATTATGAAATACCAGAGCAGCAAGACAGCTGGAGCAGATACAAGGTGCATGCTAAAAGAGGTGAAAGACTTCAAGTGAAGGACTCCTGAGGAACAGGTCCACGTTACCAAGGACTCACAACAAATGTTACAGCCACGTGGAAGAGTCCCCGTAGGAAATATATAGCATCTGAAAGTTTTCCCTTTAGTTTCAAGATGCTAATTATGAAATACCAGAGCAGCAAGACAGCTGGAGCAGATACAAGGTGCATGCTAAAAGAGGTGAAAGACTTCAAGCATACTCATGGAGAAAGTGACTAGACAACACCTCTTGTTTTATGGTTTCTGACACTTACAGAACATCTCCAGCCAATAAAACAGACTCTCTCGTCTCCACATTGAATAGGACAGGGAGACCAGACGAGAAAACTCTGCCTCAGCACATCTTAGTAAGGAGAAAATCTTTTCAGATCATACTTACTTCTAGATTCTAGACAAAACTGAAGGAAACCTGAACTTCTCACGAACAGCAGTGCACCCTGATATCAGGAATGTGGTACTGCTGCACAGCTTTAGAGCAACATTCAGACTATTAAGAACAAACAAACTAAAAAAAGAAATTCAGAGGTTGAAGTACAGACATCTTCCCATTTCTGTATACTTTTCCATATACTAGTTTGTTAAGAATTCATCTAATTTTACAGACAGAACAAGAAAAGTCACATCACTTGCTGCAGACCACATAACAAGAGGATTTGAATGCAGCATGCTTCAGTTACCCAGCAGAACTTCATTTCTCCACCACACAGTATAAGATGCAGCTGCACTATCTTTTACTAGTGCTACGAAGAGAACTGTGCTAACAAAAGTCAAGCAGCATTTTAAAAACTTTGTCAGGTATCACCTCAACAGGTTAGTTTAACATGGGGATGATACAGTCAGCCCCACCACAAAGCAGCCCCCCAGCCTGGCAGTGTGGACAAACCAGGACACAGGAAAAGCACTGAGAAGTTCTCCAGCCAAGGTTTTAGGGGCAAAAGATCATTATACCTGTGCTATAAAGGAGGTTGACTCACAGCAGCTGATTTACAGAATCCTGATGCTGTTGGTGACCCACTGTCCCAGCCCTGGGCTGCAGCCTCTGCTGTCTGTCCCAGGGGCAGGCAGCAGTGATAACGAGAGGTGGGGCAAGAGTCAAGGCAGGGGAGTAAAGTGGCTAATTACTGCTTTGGGCAGCAAGTCAAATGGTTACAAAGATAAATTTTATCTTTTAAAGACAGTTTGTATTTTCCAGCAGAGAACTGTAAAACTGTATGTTTTCCAGGTTCTAAAGAAGTGAAACATGACAAAGACTGAGACAGAACATAAGATTCAGTCTGAGTAAGACTAAGATCAAGGACCTGTCGAGTGTTAAGTGAGTCAACACTAAGGTTCTTAAAGCCTTTACTGACCTCATAATACATATATTTGAGAGTTAGAAGCAAAAGTTTGCTGAGGCTTCAGTACAGTACTTCGGAAACACATTTCTCAGATGCATCCTCCAGCAAGGATAAACCCCAGAGTGTTTAGAGGAACACCCAGACAGCTCAAACTAAGCATAAGTGGACACACACTCATTTAGAGTGTTTGTGTCAATGATAACAGACAAACATGAATTCCTGTTTGGCTGTTGGATAATCTGTTTTCCACTCGTGTAATATAATTAGCACCCAACATGGAGTGGCGAAATGAGGGAAGCAAGGTGCCCTCTTTTCTCTCACATCAAGGCACTTGGTGAACATCAATTAGATGTTAATGTCCCTGGGAGGCAAGCGTGACAAGTCTTATTAAGCCATTTTAAAGATTAGGTCAATGACTCACAGAGAGATTAAGAACTTCCTCAAAACCAAGAGCAGAGTCAGAGAGGGGGCAGCAGGACTCCAGCCCGGACTGGCAGCCCAAGACGGCACTGCTGCTTGTCACTCTGAGATTTAAAGTCTCTAAAGAAAAAAAAGTCCACTCCCTCCTGAAGATTCCTGGCCATGCCAACACGTTTTGCGCTGCGAGGGACCACCTTTAGATACAAGCATGCAATTCCGTTTCCATGCTCGGATCTCCTTTTGGCTGAAGGGTACCGGCAAGGTTGTTAATTGTAAACAGTTTTTAAAGTCCACAGAGATCTTTTCTGATAAACTGGAGAGCACAAGCATGCAGTTCTGTTTCCATGCTCAGATCTCCTTTTGGCTGAAGGGTACCGGCAAGGTTGTTAATTGTAAACAGTTTTTAAAGTCCACAGAGATCTTTTCTGATAAACTGGAGAGAGAACTTTTGATACTGGTTCAACCCCATAAGCCCAGGGGCAAATAAATCTACAGTCATCAGACATGGCCAACTATCCGAATTCAAGTCACATGCTGAATTTACACATTAAGAACAGAGTGAACACGACAGAACAGTCACTATCACAGGCTAACACACCCTGCAAAGCGCAAAAAGAAACGCAGGAGATGCCACATTCAATCGGCCCGAAAGGCGAGCAGAGAAGATGTTACGCCGATCAACACACTCATTAAAACGCGTCCAAACTAATCGTCCACTTGAGTGTTGTAACACGTTTGGAAAGCGCTCGGCTCTCGCAATCGCAGGGTACTCACGGGGAGGAAGATTATTCTGACTTTTCCTGCGCCGCCGCCCGAGCC